>NW_027466032.1:0-242497 GCF_049634645.1 Pelodiscus sinensis
CTAGACTGCAGGCGGATCTTTCGGAAGAGCACCCAGCGAGTCTGGATGCTCTCTTTCAAGGAAGCCCTATTTACATTGAAGAACGCCTTCGTTCGAAAGAGGAAGGCGTCTTCCTCGTGAAACGCGGTTTACCGCCAGCGAAAGAAAAGCCGCGTTCTTTTGAAATTATTTCGAAAGAACGCGGCTTGAGTCTGGACGCAGGGCAAGTTTTTTCGGGAAAAGGCTACTTTTCCCGAAAAAACCCCTGAGTCTGGACATGGCCTGGATGCTCAGGGACGGCCCAGCGTCTCCTTGGGTCAGATCCCAGGTGCAAACTGCCCTGGGACTGTGGCTGCTCCTTTGGGGCTGAGAGAACTTGTTGGGGGAGGGGAGAGGGGGGATGGGTTAGAACCTCTTCCCTGTGTAAGGGGGGGCTGGGGGGGCACAGGGAGCTCTGGGTGTCTGAGGGGAGGGAGGGATGGGTTAGAACCTCTCCCGTGTAAGGTGGGATTGGGAGGCACAGGGAGCTCTGGGGTGTGTGAGGGGAGGGGGGGATGGGTTAGAACGTCTCCCCTGTGTAAGGAGGGGCTGGGGGGGCACAGGGAGCACTGGGGTGTCTGAGGGGAGGGGGGGATGGGTTAGAACGTCTCCCCTGTGTAAGGAGGGGCTGGGGGGGCACAGGGAGCGCTGGGGTGTCTGAGGGGAGGTGGGGGATGGGTTAGAACCTTTCCCGTGTAAGGTGGGATTGGGGGGGGCACAGGGAGCACTGGGGTGTCTGAGGGGAGGGGGGGAGGGGTTATAACCTCTCCCCTGTGTAAGGGGGCTGGGGGGGCACAGGGAGCGCTGGGGTGTCTGAGGGGAGGTGGGGGATGGGTTAGAACCTTTCCCGTGTAAGGTGGGATTGGGGGGGCACAGGGAGCACTGGGGTGTCTGAGGGGATTTGCTGGGGGCTGCTTGCTGCCCAGGGTGGCAGCTGACGTGCGCGGGGGGGGGGGTTGTGTCCACGGGAAGGACCCCAGGCTGGGCTGTACCTGGGCTGGTTCTGAGCAACCCGCCCGGATGGGACCCTCAGCGGCGCCCCAGCCTGAGCTGCTGTGTTACTGTGGGCCCCTCTCCCAGGCAGCAGGGGGCGCTGTCCCCCCCCATCTCACCCAGCAGGGGGTGCTGTCCCCCCCCCCCCCATCTCACCCAGCAGGGGGTGCTGTCCCCCCCCCCCCATCTCACCCAGCAGGGGGTGCTGTCCCCCATCTCACCCAGCAGGGGGGTGCTGTCCCCCCCCCATCTCACCCAGCAGGGGGCGCTGTCCAACCCATCTCACCCAGCAGGGGGGTGCTGCCCCCCCGTCTCACCCAGCAGGGGGTGCTGTCCCCCCCCATCTCACCCAGCAGGCGGCAGTGGCGCAGGGCCCAGCAGTAGGCGTAGAAGCACTCCTCCAGGGCGCGGGGAAACGGGGCCTCGGGCGCCAGGGCGTAGTCGACGCAGAGCACGGGGGCGTCCAGCTCCCGCGCCCAGTCCCGCAGGTAGGGCTCGTGGGACTTGGACGTCTGGGCCACGAACCCGCCGCCGTGGAAGTGAACCAGCAGGAGGGGCGAGGAGGGCGCGGGGGCGGGTCTGCGCCACAGCTCCAGCCCCAGCGGGCCCTCGGCCTGGCTCAGCGCGCTCAGCGCCTCGCTGTCCTGGGGAGAGACGGAGGGATGGAGTGCCGGCCACCCTGCGTTAGGACCCCCCTGCCGGGGCCCCATGGGCACTGCCTGGGACCCCCTGCCGGGGCCCTAGCCGCCCTGCCGTCCCCCCATGGGCGCTGCCTGGGATCCCCCTGCCGGGGCCCTAGCCGCCCTGCCGTCCCCCCATGGGCGCTGCCTGGGACCCCCCCTGCCGGGGCCCTAGCCGCCCTGCCGTCCCCCCATGGGCGCTGCCTGGGATCCCCCTGCCGGGGCCCTAGCCGCCCTGCCGTCCCCCCATGGGCGCTGCCTGGGACCCCCCCTGCCGGGGCCCTAGCCGCCCTGCCGTCCCCCCATGGGCGCTGCCTGGGACCCCCCTGCCGGGGCCCTAGCCGCCCTGCCGTCCCCCCCATGGGCGCTGCCTGGGACCCCCCTGCCGGGGGCCCTAGCCGCCCTGCCGTCCCCCCATGGGCGCTGCCTGGGATCCCCCTGCCGGGGGCCCTAGCCGCCCTGCCGTCCCCCCCATGGGCGCTGCCTGGGATCCCCCTGCCGGGGCCCTAGCCACCCTGCCGTCCCTAGCCGCCCTGCCGTCCCCCCATGGGCGCTGCCTGGGACCCCCCCCTGTCGGGGCCCTAGCCGCCCTGCCGTCCCCCCATGGGCGCTGCCTGGGATCCCCCTGCCGGGGCCCTAGCCGCCCTGCCGTCCCCCCCATGGGCGCTGCCTGGGACCCCCCCTGCCGGGGCCCTAGCCGCCCTGCCGTCCCCCCATGGGGCGCTGCCTGGGATCCCCCTGCCGGGGCCCTAGCCGCCCTGCCGTCCCCCCATGGGCGCTGCCTGGGACCCCCCTGCCGTCCCTAGCCGCCCTGCCGTCCCCCCTATGGGCGCTGCCTGGGACCCCCCCCTGTCGGGGGCCCTAGCCGCCCTGCCGTCCCCCCATGGGCGCTGCCTGGGATCCCCCTGCCGGGGCCCTAGCCGCCCTGCCGTCCCCCCATGGGCGCTGCCTGGGATCCCCCTGCCGGGGCCCTAGCCGCCCCTGCCGTCCCCCCATGGGCGCTGCCTGGGATCCCCCTGCCGGGGCCCTAGCCGCCCTGCCGTCCCCCCATGGGCGCTGCCTGGGATCCCCCTGCCGGGGCCCTAGCCGCCCTGCCGTCCCCCCATGGGCGCTGCCTGGGACCCCCCTGCCGGGGCCCTAGCCGCCCTGCCGTCCCCCCATGGGCGCTGCCTGGGACCCCCCTGCCGGGGCCCTAGCCGCCCTGCCGTCCCCCCATGGGCGCTGCCTGGGACCCCCCCTGCCGGGGCCCTAGCCGCCCTGCCGTCCCCCCATGGGCGCTGCCTGGGACCCCCCCTGCCGGGGCCCTAGCCGCCCTGCCGTCCCCCCATGGGCGCTGCCTGGGACCCCCCCTGCCGGGGCCCTAGCCGCCCTGCCGTCCCCCCATGGGCGCTGCCTGGTCTCCCCATGGGCGCTGCCTGGGATCCCCCTGGCGGGGGCCCTAGCCGCCCTGCCGTCCCCCCATGGGCGCTGCCTGGGACCCCCCCCCTGGCGGGGGCCCTAGCCGCCCTGCCGTCCCCCCATGGGCGCTGCCTGGACCCCCCCCCTGCCGGGGCCCTAGCCGCCCTGCCGTCCCCCCATGGGCGCTGCCTGGGACCCCCCTGCCGGGGCCCTAGCCGCCCTGCCGTCTCCCCATGGGCGCTGCCTGGGACCCCCTGCCGGGGCCCTAGCTGCCCTGCCGTCTCCCCATGGGTGCTGCCTGGGACCCCCTGCCGGGGCCCTAGCTGCCCTGCCGTCTCCCCATGGGTGCTGCCTGGGACCCCCTGCCGTCTCCCCATGGGTGCTGCCTGGGATCCCCTGCTGGGGCCCCAGCGGCTCTGCCGTCCCCCTATGGGCGCCCTGACCCCCTCAGTTCCCTCTCCTGCCTGGCACCCCCTACTTGCCCCACTTAGCCCTCCTGGCAACTCCCCAGCGTCCTTGGATCCCACCTGGTGCTGCTCATTCCCAGCCCCCCAGCAGCCCCCTCACCTGCCCCTCCCGCAGCTGGTGGGAGATGAGGCGCACGTGCACGGGCCCGGGGCCGGTGTGCGCCACCGGGGGGGTGATGGTGACGCGCAGCGAGGGGTCGGCCGCCAGCGGCAGCTCGAAGGCCTCGGGGGGCACCGTGAGCACCCGGTTCACCCGCACCTGCGTGGACGCCATGCTGGCCATCGACTGCGGGGGAGGGCAGGGTCAGCGGGGCCCAAGGCCTGTGGCCCCCCGTCCGATGCAGCCCCTGCAGCAGGAATTCCTCTGCCCCACGGCGCCCTGCCCCACGGAGCCCTGCCCCACGGCGCCCTGCCCCAGGAATTCCTCTGCCCCACGGCGCCCTGCCCCAGGAATTCCTCTGCCCCACAGAGCCCTGCCCCACGGCGCCCTGCCCCAGGAATTCCTCTGCCCCACGGAGCCCTGCCCCACGGCGCCCTGCCCCAGGAATTCCTCTGCCCCACGGCGCCCTGCCCCACGGCGCCCTGCCCCACGGCGCCCTGCCCCAGGAATTCCTCCCACCGGCCAACCCAACGGCGCCCTGCCCCACAGTACCCTGCACTGGGAATGCCTCCCACCATTTGCCCCACAGCCCCCTGGGCCAAGAATTCCCCCCCAACTCTGCCCCCCAAGGCCTTGCCCCCACAGCACCCGGCGCCGGGCCCCATCCACCCCACGCTCACACGCCAGCAGCTCTGTCTCCGTCAGGTTCCAGAAGCTCTTCCAGAAATGCACGTCCAGGTTCTGCGTGATCCTCTCGAACTCGGCTCCCGCAGCTCCGGGTCGATGGCGAACTTCCCCGAGGTGAACAGCGAGCCGGCCGCCATGCCTGGCCACGGGAGGGCGGGGTGGGGGCTGCCGCCTGCCCCCAGGCCTGTTCCCACCCCCAGGGCTCCCGCCTGCCCCCCAGGGCTCCCGCCTGCCCCCCCCAGGGCTCCCGCCTGCCCCCCAGCCCTCTTCCCACCCCCGGGGCTCCCGCCTTCCCCCCAGGGCTCTTCCCACCCCCGGGGCTCCCGCCTGCCCCCCAGGGCTCCCGCCTGCCCCTCAGCCCTCTTCCCACCCCCGGGGCTCCCGCCTGCCCCCCAGCCCTCTTCCCACCCCCGGGGCTCCCGCCTGCCCCCCAGGGCTCCCGCCTTCCCCCCAGCCCTCTTCCCACCCCCGGGGCTCCCGCCTGCCCCCCAGGGCTCCCGCCTGCCCCCCAGCCCTCTTCCCACCCCCAGGGCTCCCGCCTGCCCCCCAGCCCTCTTCCCACCCCCGGGGCTCCCGCCTGCCCCCCAGGGCTCCCGCCTTCCCCCCAGCCCTCTTCCCACCCCCGGGGCTCCCGCCTGCCCCCCAGGGCTCCCGCCTGCCCCCCAGCCCTCTTCCCACCCCCAGGGCTCCCGCCTGCCCCCCGGGGCTCCCGCCTGCCCCCCAGGGCTCCCGCCTGCCCCCCAGCCCTCTTCCCACCCCCAGGGCTCCCGCCTGCCACCCAGGGCTCCCGCCTGCCCCCCAGCCCTCTTCCCACCCCCAGGGCTCCCGCCTGCCCCCCGCGGCTCCCGCCTGCCCCCCAGCCCTCTTCCCACCCCCAGGGCTCCCGCCTTCCCCCCCAGCCCTCTTCCCACCCCCCAGGGCTCCCGCCTGCCCCCCAGCCCTCTTCCCACCCCCGAGGCTCCCGCCTTCCCCCCCCCAGCCCTCTTCGCACCCACGGGGCTCCCGCCTCCCCCCCAGGGCTCCCGCCTTCCCCCCCAGCCCTCTTCCCACCCCCGGGGCTCCCGCCTGCCCCCCAGGGCTCCCCGCCTGCCCCCCAGCCCTCTTCCCATCCCCGGGGCTCCCGCCTGCCCCCCAGCCCTCTTCCCACCCCCAGGACTCCCGCCTGCCCCCCAGGGCTCCCGCCTTCCCCCCAGCCCTCTTCCCACCCCCCGGGGCTCCCGCCTGCCCCCCAGGGCTCCCGCCTGCCCCCCAGCCCTCTTCCCACCCCCAGGGCTCCCGCCTGCCCCCCGGGGCTCCCGCCTGCCCCCCAGGGCTCCCGCCTGCCCCCCAGCCCTCTTCCCACCCCCAGGGCTCCCGCCTGCCACCCAGGGCTCCCGCCTGTCCCCCAGCCCTCTTCCCACCCCCAGGGCTCCCGCCTGCCCCCCGCGGCTCCCGCCTGCCCCCCAGCCCTCTTCCCACCCCCAGGGCTCCCGCCTGCCCCCCAGGGCTCCCGCCTGCCCCCCAGCCCTCTTCCCACCCCCAGGGCTCCCGCCTGCCCCCCGGGGCTCCCGCCTGCCCCCCGGGGCTCCCGCCTGCCCCCCAGGGCTCCCGCCTGCCCCCCAGCCCTCTTCCCACCCCCAGGGCTCCCGCCTGCCCCCCAGCCCTCTTCCCACCCCCAGGGCTCCCGCCTGCCCCCCGCGGCTCCCGCCTGCCCCCCAGCCCTCTTCCCACCCCCAGGGCTCCCGCCTTCCCCCCCAGCCCTCTTCCCACCCCCCAGGGCTCCCGCCTGCCCCCCAGCCCTCTTCCCACCCCCGAGGCTCCCGCCTTCCCCCCCCCCAGCCCTCTTCGCACCCACGGGCTCCCGCCTCCCCCCCCAGGGCTCCCGCCTTCCCCCCCAGCCCTCTTCCCACCCCCGAGGCTCCCGCCTTCCCCCCCAGCCCTCTTCCCACCCCCGAGGCTCCCGCCTTCCCCCCCCAGCCCTCTTCGCACCCATGGGGCTCCCGCCTCCCCCCCCAGGGCTCCCGCCTTCCCCCCAGCCCTCTTCCCACCCCCGGGGCTCCCGCCTGCCCCCCAGGGCTCCCGCCTGCCCCCCAGCCCTCTTCCCACCCCCGGGGCTCCCGCCTGCCCCCCAGCCCTCTTCCCACCCCCAGGGCTCCCGCCTGCCCCCCGGGGCTCCCGCCTGCCCCCCAGCCCTCTTCCCACCCCCGGGGCTCCCGCCTGCCCCCCAGGGCTCCTGCCTTCCCCCCAGCCCTCTTCCCACCCCCGGGGCTCCCGCCTGCCCCCCAGGGCTCCCGCCTGCCCCCCAGCCCTCTTCCCACCCCCAGGGCTCCCGCCTGCCCCCCGGGGCTCCCGCCTGCCCCCCGGGGCTCCCGCCTGCCCCCCAGGGCTCCCGCCTGCCCCCCAGCCCTCTTCCCACCCCCAGGGCTCCCCGCCTGCCCCCCAGCCCTCTTCCCACCCCCAGGGCTCCCGCCTGCCCCCCGCGGCTCCCGCCTGCCCCCCAGCCCTCTTCCCACCCCCAGGGCTCCCGCCTTCCCCCCCAGCCCTCTTCCCACCCCCAGGGCTCCCGCCTGCCCCCCAGCCCTCTTCCCACCCCCCGAGGCTCCCGCCTTCCCCCCCCAGCCCTCTTCGCACCCACGGGGCTCCCGCCTCCCCCCCCAGGGCTCCCGCCTTCCCCCCCAGCCCTCTTCCCACCCCCGAGGCTCCCGCCTTCCCCCCCAGCCCTCTTCCCCACCCCCGAGGCTCCCGCCTTCCCCCCCCAGCCCTCTTCGCACCCATGGGGCTCCCGCCTCCCCCCCCAGGGCTCCCGCCTTCCCCCCCAGCCCTCTTCCCACCCCCGAGGCTCCCGCCTTCCCCCCCCAGCCCTCTTCCCACCCCCGAGGCTCCCGCCTTCCCCCCCCCAGCCCTCTTCCCAGCCCCGAGGCTCCCGCCTTTCCCCCCCAGCCCTCTTCCCACCCCCGAGGCTCCCGCCTTCCCCCCCAGGGCTCCCGCCTTCCCCCCCCCCAGCCCTCTTCGCACCGACGGGGCTCCCGCCTCCCCCCCCAGGGCTCCCGCCTTCCCCCCAGCCCTCTTCCCACCCCCCGGCCCTGCGGGGCTCCTGCCCTATTCCTTTGGGCTGCCCAGCTTCCTCTCCAGCCAGGCTCCCGAGGGGGCAGGTGAAGCAGTGCATTGTGGGCAGCAAGCGGGGCAGGGGGATGTGCCCCGAGGGGAATCGTGGGGTCAGCCAGTCCATATGCAGGCTGCAATGCATCATGGACCCCCCCGCACTCACTGAGGCCGGAGCCGCGGTGCCCGTAGTTCTCGCCGAAGGAGACCAGGCCGATGGCGATGGTCTGCAGGAACGGCCGGATGGAGGGGGCGAACTGCGGGCAAAGGGCAAAGGTGAGCGCCCTGCCCCCAGGCCTGAGCAATGGGGGGCTGCATCAGCCCATGGCAGCGCAGGGAAGGGGGGCCCCGAGCGGCAGGGGAGCTGCGGCTGGGGGGGTCACACCCCATCGAGTGCGAGGGGTACGGAGGGGTCAGCATCCCTACGTGGGACTGCCTGCCAGGGACTCCAGTGTGTCTCCTCCTGCCCCGGGGCCCCTCCTCCTCATCTGCCCCCCCCCCGGGACGACTCCTCCTCATCTGCCCCCCCCCCCCAGGGCCCCGCCTCCCTTTCACTCCTCCAGGCCCCCCCCAGAGCCCCGCCTCCCTTTCACTCCTCCAGGCCCCTCCTCCCCATCTGCCCCCCCCAGAGCCCCGCCTCCCTTTCACTCCTCCAGGCCCCTCCTCCCCATCTGCCCCCCCCAGAGCCCCGCCTCCCTTTCACTCCTCCAGGCCCCTCCTCCCCATCTGCCCCCCCCCCAGGGCCCTGCCTCCCTTTCACTCCTCCAGGCCCCTCCTCCCCATCTGCTCCCCGGGGCCCCTCCTCCTCATCTGCCCCCCCCAGGACCCCGCCTCCTTTCACTCCTCCAGGCCCTCCTCCCCATCTGCCCCCCCCAGGGCCCCGCCTCCCCTTTCACTCCTCCAGGCCCCTCCTCCCCATCTGCCCCTCTGAAACCCCTCCTCCCCTCAGAGCCCCCTCCTCCCCATCCCCCCGCTCCCCCCCTCCTGCCCCCCCCGGGGCCCCGCTCCCCCCCCGGGGGCGCACCTGGAAGCCGAGGCAGCGGCCGTAGAAGCAGCCCTTGTGCAGGGTGCAGTACTCGCGCAGCACCAGCTGGGTCAGCCCCGCTCCTCGTGGTGGAAGAGGCAGCCGGGCCGGTTGTGGGTCAGCAGGCGCTGGGCCAGGTAGAGCAGGGCCCGCAGCTGGCTCAGCGCGGCGCCGTAGGCCTCCAGCTCGGCCGCGTTGTGCCCGGCGCGGAAGAACACGCTGCGGCGGTGGGCGGCCACGTAGCGGCTCTTGTGCAGCGCGTGGGCCAGGCAGCAGCGGGCCGTGTGCGCCAGGCTGCGGTACCCGTTGGCCGGCGTGCTCTCGTCCAGGTCGAAGAGGTGGCACACGCCGCCCACGTGCCGCAGCGCCGGCTCCAGGCGCCGGGCGTGCTCCCGGATGGCCGCGAAGGCGGCCGCGAACCGGCGCCCCGTCTCCGAGGCGCTGTGCTGGAAGAAGGCCAGGTTGTCCTCGGCCAGCGCCTGCAGGGCCTGGCACAGCGGCCGGGAGTCCATGGGGCCGGGCCTGCGGGGGAGAGTCTGCGCTTCAGCGCCGCGCCGCTCGGCCTCCGCGGGACGCTGCCTGAGCCGCCCCCGCCGCTACCCACCCAGGGGCGCCGCCCCCCCCGCCGCTACCCACCCACGGGCGCCGCGCCCCCGCCGCTACCCACCCACGGGCGCCCCGCCCCCGCCGCTACCCACCCACGGGCGCCGCGCCCCGCCGCCGCTACCCACCCACGGGCTCCCGCCACTATCCACGGACACTGCGCCCTGCCACTGCCGCTACCCACCCACGGGCGCCGCGCCCCCGCCGCTACCCACCCACGGGCGCCGCGCCCCCGCCGCTACCCACCCACGGGCTCCGCGCCCCCGCCGCTACCCACCCACGGGCTCCCGCCACTATCCACGGACACTGCGCCCTGCACTGCCAGCTACCCACCCACGGGCGCCGCGCCCCGCCCCCGCCGCTACCCACCCACGGGCGCCCCGCCCACCGCCGCTACCCACCTACGGGCGCCACGCCCTGCCACTGCCGCTACCCACCCACGGGCGCCGCGCCCCGCCCCCGCCGCTACCCACCCACGGGCGCCGCGCCCCCGCCGCTACCCACCCACGGGCGCCGCGCCCCGCCGCTACCCACCCACGGGCGCCGCGCCCCGCCGCTACCCACCCACGGGCGCCGCCCCCCCGCCGCTACCCACCCACGGGCGCCGCCCCCCCCGCCGCTACCCACCCACGGGCGCCCCCGCCCCCGCCGCTACCCACCCACGGGCGCCACGCCCCCGCCGCTACCCACACCCACGGGCGCCACGCCCTGCCACTGCCGCTACCACCCACGGGCGCCGCCCCCCCGCCGCTACCCACCCACGGGCGCCCCGCCCTGCCACTGCCACTACCCACCCACGGGCGCCCCGCCCCCGCCACTACCCACCCACGGGACCACCGCCCCGCCCCCGCCACTATCCACAGACACCGCGCCCCGCCCCCGCCGCTACCCACCCACGGGCACCGCGCCCCCGCCGCTACCCACCCACGGGCGCCGCGCCCCGCCGCTACCCACCCACGGGCGCCCCGCCCCCGCCGCTACCCCACCCACGGGCGCCCCGCCCCCGCCGCTACCCACCCACGGGTGCCCCGCCCCCGCCGCTACCCACCCACGGGCACTGCGCCCCCTACCCCGCCACTATCCACGGACACTGTGCCCTGCCACTACCGCTACCCACCCACGGGTGCCCCCGCCCCCCGCCGCTACCCACCCACGGGCACTGCGCCCTACCCCGCCACTATCCACGGACACTGTGCCCTGCCACTGCCGCTACCCACCCACGGGCGCCGCGCCCCGCCCCCGCCGCTACCCACCCACGGGCGCCGCGCCCCGCCCCCGCCGCTACCCACCCACGGGCGCCCCGCCCCCGCCGCTACCCACCCACGGGCGCCCCGCCCCCGCCGCTACCCCACCCACGGGCGCCCCGCCCCCGCCGCTACCCACCCACGGGCGCCGCGCCCCCGCCGCTACCCACCCACGGGCGCCGCGCCCCGCCGCTACCCACCCACGGGCGCCGCGCCCCCGCCGCTACCCACCCACGGGCGCCGCGCCCCCGCCGCTACCCACCCACAGGCGCCGCGCCCCCCGCCGCTACCCACCCCACGGGCGCCACGCCCTGCCACTGCCGCTACCCACCCACGGGCGCCGCCCCCCCGCCGCTACCCACCCACGGGCGCCCCGCCCCCGCCGCTACCCACCCACGGGCGCCGCGCCCCCCGCCGCTACCCACCCACGGGCGCCGCGCCCCGCCGCTACCACCCACGGGCGCCGCGCCCCGCCGCTACCCACCCACGGGCGCCGCGCCCCCGCCGCTACCCACCCACGGGCGCCACGCCCTGCCACTGCCGCTACCCACCCACGGCGCCCCGCCCCCGCCGCTACCCACCCACAGGCGCCGCGCCCCGCCGCTACCCACTCCACAGGCGCTGCGCCCCGCCGCTACCCACCCACGGGCGCCCCGCCCCCGCCGCTACCCACCCACGGGCGCCCCGCCCCCGCCGCTACCCACCCACGGGCGCCACGCCCTGCCACTGCCGCCGCCCCCCCCGCCGCTACCCACCCACTGGCGCCCCGCCCTGCCACTGCCGCTACCCACCCACGGGCGCCCCGCCCCCCGCCACTACCCACCCACGGGACCCCGCCCCGCCCCCGCCACTATCCACAGACACCGCGCCCCGCCCCCCGCCGCTACCCACCCACGGGCGCCCCGCCCCCGCCGCTACCCACCCAGGGGCGCCGCGCCCCCGCCGCTACCCACCCACGGGCGCCGCGCCCCCGCCGCTACCCACCCACGGGCGCCGCGCCCCCGCCGCTACCCCACCCACCGGCGCCCCGCCCCCGCCGCTACCCACCCACGGGCGCCCCGCCCCCGCCGCTACCCACCCACGGGTGCCCCGCCCCCGCCGCTACCCACCCACGGGCACTGCGCCCTACCCCGCCACTATCCACGGACACTGTGCCCTGCCACTACCGCTACCCACCCACGGGCGCCCCGCCCCCGCCACTACCCACCCACGGCGCCCCGCCCCTGCCACTACCCACCCACGGGCGCCCCGCCCCACCCCCGCCACTATCCACGGACACTGCGCCCTGCCACTACCCACCCATGGGTGCCCCGCCCCCGCCACTACCCACCCACGGGCGCCCCGCCCCCGCCACTACCCACCCACGGGCGCCCCGCCCCCGCCACTACCCACCCACGGGCGCCCCGCCCCCCGCCACTACCCACCCACGGGTGCCCCGCCCCTGCCACTACCCACCCACGGGCGCCGCGCCCCACCCCCGCCACTATCCACGGACACTGCGCCCTGCCAGTACCCACCCATGGGTGCCCCGCCCCCGCCGCTACCCCGCCCACGGGCGCCGCGCCCTGCCCCCGCCACTATCCATGGACACCGTGCCCTGCCACTACCGCTACCCACCCATGGGTGCCCCCGCCCCCGCTACTACCCACCCACGGGCGCCATGCCCTGCCCCCGCCACTACCCACCCATGGGCGCCGCGCCCCGCCCCCGCCACTATCCATGGACACCGTTTCCTGCCACTACCGCTACCCACCCATGGGTGCCCCGTCCCCGCTACTACCCACCCACCTCCGCTGCCACCCACCCAAGAGCACCAGGCCCCGCCCCCGCCACCCACACTACCCACAGACGACGATGCTCCCCACCCACACTACCACCAACAGCCGCCGCTCCCCCCCAACACTGCTATCCACTGCCCACACCGCTGCACACAGACGCTGCTACCTACCCACGGCCAGCGCTATCCCTCCACACCACTACCCAACGCTCCCAAAGTCACTCAGCGCTGCAGCTGAACCTCCCTTCATTCTCCCCCTCCATCATCCCCGCCCCGCACTCACCCCCCAAGACCCCAGCCGGGACCCCCGCCCCGCACTCGCCCCCCAAGACCCCAGCCGGGACCCCCGCCCCGCACTCGCCCCCCAAGACCCCAGCCGGGACCCCCGCCCCGCACTCACCCCCCAAGACCCCAGCCGGGACCCCCGCCCCGCACTCACCCCCCAAGACCCCAGCCGGGACCCCCGCCCCGCACTCGCCCCCCAAGACCCCAGCCGGGACCCCCGCCCCGCACTCACCCCCCAAGACCCCAGCCGGGACCCCCCGCCCCGCACTCACCCCCCAAGACCCCAGCCGGGACCCCCGACCCTTAATCACCCCCCAACACCCCAGCCGGGACCCCCGCCCCGCACTCACCCCCCAAGACCCCAGCCGGGACCCCCGACCCTTAATCACCCCCCAAGACCCCAGCCGGGACCCCCGACCCCTAATCACCCCCCAACACCCCAGCCGGGACCCCCGCCCCGCACTCACCCCCCAAGACCCCAGCCGGGACCCCCGCCCCGCACTCACCCCCCAAGACCCCAGCCGGGACCCCCGCCCCGCACTCACCCCCCCAACACCCCAGCCGGGACCCCCGCCCCGCACTCACCCCCCAACACCCCAGCCGGGACCCCCGCCCCGCACTCACCCCCCAACACCCCAGCCGGGACCCCCGCCCCGCACTCACCCCCCAACACCCCAGCCGGGACCCCCGACCCCTAATCACCCCCCAAGACCCCAGCCGGGACCCCCGACCCCTAATCACCCCCCAACACCCTAGCCGGGACCCCCACCCCGCACTCACCCCCCAAGACCCCAGCCGGGACTCCCGACCCTTAATCACCCCCCAAGACCCCAGCCGGGACCCCCGCCCCGCACTCACCCCCCAAGACCCCAGCTGGGACCCCCGACCCTTAATCACCCCCCAAGACCCCAGCCGGGACCCCCGCCCCGCACTCACCCCCCAAGACCCCAGCCGGGACCCCCGACCCTTAATCACCCCCCAAGACCCCAGCCGGGACCCCCACCCCGCACTCACCCCCCAAGACCCCAGCCGGGACCCCCGACCCTTAATCACCCCCCAAGACCCCAGCCGGGACCCCCGCCCCGCACTCACCCCCCAAGACCCCAGCCGGGACCCCCGCCCCGCACTCACCCCCCCCAACACCCCAGCCGGGACCCCCGCCCCGCACTCACCCCCCAAGACCCCAGCTGGGACCCCCGCCCCGCACTCACCCCCCCCAACACCCCAGCCGGGACCCCCGCCCCGCACTCACCCCCCAAGACCCCAGCTGGGACCCCCGCCCCGCACTCACCCCCCCAACACCCCAGCCGGGACCCCCGCCCCGCACTCACCCCCCCCAACACCCCAGCCGAGACCCCCTCCCCTCGATCACCCCCCAAAACCCTAGCTGGTCCCCCTCATCCAGGATCTCACCCCACACTCGCCCCCCCAGCACCCTGCTCTCCGGCAGCCCAGTCCTGAGGTGCTGGCTAAGGGCCCTGCCCTGCTTTATGGCCCAGCTGTGAGCCGGCTCCACCCCGGGAGAGGCCAAGCTCGTGGGGGAGAGGTGAGAGGTGGGGGAGGGGCTCTGGGAGCAGAGAGGAGTGGGGCCTAGTGGTTAGAGCAGGGGGTGCTCCCCTCAGGCAGGCCCCATCCCACCCCGGGGCCCGGGCTAGGGCCACAGTGCGGCTCCATCCCACTGCTTCTCCGCCTCACACGGGGCCAGACGGCGGGAGAGCCCCCCCGGGCCCTATTGCTCGTACAGCGGGCAGGGCCCGACACAGGCGCCATCCCGGGGCCCGGGGCCTCCCCTCCGCCGGCTCCTCCAGGGGCGGCAGCTCCTGCCGAACCGCCTCCCGCTCGGGTCCCTGGGGCCTGCAGGGCACAGACCCCGGACAGAGCCCAGCGGGACTGGCCAGCCCAGCAGGCGGGGGGGTGGGGGGGCCGGGGCTGCTTGGCGGCTGCGAAAGCTCTGGGGGCCGGGGAAGGAATGTGCATAAACAGCCGGGAGCAGCACTGGGGCAGGGGGGACTGGGGCAGGGGGGACTGGGGCAGGGGCCCATCGGGGGGGGGACTGGGGCGGGGGGGACTGGGGCAGGGGGGGCTGGGGCAGGGGCCCATCGGGGGGGGGGACTGGGGCGGGGGGGGCTGGGGCAGGGGCCCATCGGGGGGGGGACTGGGGCGGGGGGGACTGGGGCAGGGGGGGCTGGGGCAGGGGCCCATCGGGGGGGGGACTGGGGCAGGGGCCCATCGGGGGGGGGACTGGCGCGGGGGGGACTGGGGCAGGAGCCCATCGGGGGGGGGACTGGGGCAGGGGGGACTGGGGCAGGGGCCCATCGGGGGGGGGACTGGGGCAGGGGCCCATCGGGGGGGGGGGCAATGGGGGATGGGTTCCTGACTCCTGGACAGCCAGGGATGAGATACCCGGGGTTGGGGCAGAAGCTCAGGTCCCCATGGCCGGCCCCTCTCCTGCCCCCCAGGCCAGCTCCCTCCCCCAGCCCCAGGAGCTCTCATCCCCTTGGGGGCTCCCCCCACACGCTGCCCCCGATTGCTCCATCGCCTCCAAGTGCTTCCCCCCGACTGCTCCCTCCCCCCACACACTGCCCCGACTGCTCCCTCCCCCCACACGCTGCCCCGACTGCTCTGTTCCCCCACACACTGCCCCTCCAACTGCTCCCTCCCCCCACACGCTGCCCCTCCAACTGCTCCCTCCCCCCACACGCTGCCCCTCCAACTGCTCCCTCCCCCCACACGCTGCCCCTCCAACTGCTCCCTCCCCCCACACGCTGCCCCTCCAACTGCTCCCTCCCCCCACACGCTGCCCCGACTGCTCCGTTCCCCCACACGCTGCCCCTCCAACTGCTCCCTCCCCCCACACGCTGCCCCTCCAACTGCTCCCTCCCCCCACACGCTGCCCCGACTGCTCCGTTCCCCCACACACTGCCCCTCCAACTGCTCCCTCCCCCCACACGCTGCCCCGACTGCTCTGTTCCCCCACACACTGCCCCTCCAACTGCTCCCTCCCCCCACACGCTGCCCCGACTGCTCCGTTCCCCCACACACTGCCCCTCCAACTGCTCCCTCCCCCCACACGCTGCCCCGACTGCTCCGTTCCCCCACACACTGCCCCTCCAACTGCTCCCTCCCCCCACACGCTGCCCCGACTGCTCCGTTCCCCCACACGCTGCCCCTCCAACTGCTCCCTCCCCCCACACGCTGCCCCTCCAACTGCTCCCTCCCCCCACACGCTGCCCCTCCAACTGCTCCCTCCCCCCACACGCTGCCTCGACTGCTCCGTTCCCCCACACACTGCCCCTCCAACTGCTCCCACCCCCCACACGCTGCCCCGACTGCTCCGTTCCCCCACACACTGCCCCTCCAACTGCTCCCTCCCCCCACACGCTGCCCCGACTGCACTGTTCCCCCACACACTGCCCCTCCAACTGCTCCCTCCCCCCACACGCTGCCCCGACTGCACTGTTCCCCCACACACTGCCCCTCCAACTGCTCCCTCCCCCCACACGCTGCCCCGACTGCTCCGTTCCCCCACACACTGCCCCTCCAACTGCTCCCTCCCCCCCATGCTGCCCCGACTGCTCCGTTCCCCCACACACTGCCCCTCCAACTGCACCCTCCCCCCACACGCTGCCCCTCCAACTGCTCCCTCCCCCCACACGCTGCCCCGACTGCTCCGTTCCCCCACACGCTGCCCCTCTAACTGCTCCCTCCCCCCACACGCTGCCCCGACTGCTCCGTTCCCCCCCACACTGCCCCTCCAACTGCTCCCTCCCCCCACACGCTGCCCCGACTGCTCCGTTCCCCCACACACTGCTCCTCCAACTGCTCCCTCCCCCCACACGCTGCCCCGACTGCTCTGTTCCCCCACACACTGCCCCACCAACTGCTCCATCCCCCCACATGCTGCCCCGACTGCTCCGTTCCCCCACACACTGCCCCTCCAACTGCTCCCTCCCCCCACACGCTGCCCCGACTGCACTGTTCCCCCACACGCTGCCCCCTCCCCCCACACGCTGCCCCGACTGCTCCGTTCCCCCACACGCTGCCCCGACTGCTCCGTTCCCCCACACGCTGCCCCTCCAACTGCTCCCTCCCCCCACACGCTGCCCCGACTGCTCCGTTCCCCCACACGCTGCCCCTCCAACTGCTCCCTCCCCCCACACGCTGCCCCGACTGCTCCGTTCCCCCACACAGTGCCCCTCCAACTGCTCCCTCCCCCCCCATGCTGCCCCGACTGCTCCGTTCCCCCACACACTGCCCCTCCAACTGCTCCCTCCCCCCACACGCTGCCCCTCCAACTGCTCCCTCCCCCCACACGCTGCCCCGACTGCTCTGTTCCCCCACACACTGCCCCTCCAACTGCTCCCTCCCCCCACACGCTGCCCCGACTGCTCCGTTCCCCCACACGCTGCCCCGACTGCTCCGTTCCCCCACACGCTGCCCCTCCAACTGCTCCCTCCCCCCACACGCTGCCCCGACTGCTCCGTTCCCCCACACATGGCCCCTCCAACTGCTCCCTCCCCCCACACGCTGCCCCGACTGCTCCGTTCCCCCACACAATGCCCCTCCAACTGCTCCCTCCCCCCCCATGCTGCCCCGACTGCTCCGTTCCCCCACACACTGCCCCTCCAACTGCTCCCTCCCCCCCCATGCTGCCCCGACTGCTCCGTTCCCCCACACACTGCCCCTCCAACTGCTCCCTCCCCCCACACGCTGCCCCTCCAACTGCTCCCTCCCCCCACACGCTGCCCCGACTGCTCCGTTCCCCCACACACTGCCCCTCCAACTGCTCCCTCCCCCCACACGCTGCCCCTCCAACTGCTCCCTCCCCCCACACGCTGCCCCGACTGCTCCGTTCCCCCACACACTGCCCCTCCAACTGCTCCCTCCCCCCACACGCTGCCCCGACTGCTCCGTTCCCCCACACACTGCCCTTCCAACTGCTCCCTCCCCCCACATGCTGCCCCGACTGCTCCGTTCCCCCACACGCTGCCCCTCCAACTGCTCCCTCCCCCCACATGCTGCCCCGACTGCTCCGTTCCCCCACACGCTGCCCCGACTGCTCCGTTCCCCCACACACTGCCCCTCCAACTGCTCCCTCCCCCCCCATGCTGCCCCGACTGCTCCGTTCCCCCACACACTGCCCCTCCAACTGCTCCCTCCCCCCACATGCTGCCCCGACTGCTCTGTTCCCCCACACGCTGCCCCTCCAACTGCTCCCTCCCCCCACATGCTGCCCCGACTGCTCTGTTCCCCCACACACTGCCCTCCAACTGCTCCCTCCCCCCACATGCTGCCCCGACTGCTCTGTTCCCCCACACACTGCCCCTCCAACTGCTCCCTCCCCCCACATGCTGCCCCGACTGCTCTGTTCCCCCACACACTGCCCCTCCAACTGCTCCCTCCCCCCACATGCTGCCCTGACTGCTCCGTTCCCCCACATGCTGCCCCTCCAACTGCTCCGTTCCCCCACACACTGCCCCTCTAACTGCTCCCTCCCCCCAAGTGCTTTCCCCCGACTGCTCCCTCCCCCCACACGCTGCCCCTCCAACTGCTCCGTCCCCCCCCAAGGGCTGCCCCCCTGACTGCTCTGCCCCCAGTCTGCTCTGTCCTCCCAGGCCCTGCTCCCCTCAGATGGTCCCTGCCCCCCAGTGCTGCCCCATGTGTGCTGCTGACAGCTGCTCTGCTCCCCAAGGCTGGGGGCCCCATGAGCAGCTCTCAGCCTTGTGACTCCTGGGGACGGGGGCCCGCACAGGGAGCCAGAAGCAGCCGGTGCCAGGAGACCTGTTGTCCACAGCGCTCATGTGACACCCTCCCAAGGGGCAGCCCCACCCTCCAACCCAGCTCCGTGGGGGGAGGGGCCCTGGCTGGGGTGTCCTGCCCTTCCCCCCACAGATCCCGGGGGGAGGGGCAAACGTCACAGTGACAGGTGCATCTGTGGCCACAGTGCAAATACCACTGGGGCACGGGACGGACCTTGCTGTCCGGGGAGCCGGGAAGGGGTCACCCTCCCCCATGCTAGGCCCCTCCCCGGCCATAACAGAGAGAGGCCCAATTGCCCCCTACCCCCCCAACCCACCATGGAGCACCGCACTCCCCGGTGTCCCCCAGATTACACAGCACGGCAACCTCCTCCCCCCAGCAGCAGACCAGCTCGAGGGGCACGAGCCATCTGCATCCACTGCTCAGACCAGCTGTGGCATCAGCCACACGCCACGTCTGCAGGGACACGTGTGCCACAGGGCCCCTGCCACAGCAGGGTGGGGCGTATTCCTGCCCCGGGACGGAGGGGCCCGCGCGCGTCCATTAGCCGTTATCTGAGACGGGCGCTGGAGCAGCAAGGTGAGCTCGGAGCGAAGCCAGAGCCCTGCCAGGGGCACAGGACCCCCGGCACCAGTCTCCTGCTGCACCTCCCGGGGGAGCCGACAGCACTGGGGTGGGCTGGCAGAGGGACCGGGGGAACGACGGCGCTGGGGTGGGCTGGCAGAGGGACTGGGGGAACGACGGCGCTGGGGTGGGCTGGCAGAGGGACTGGGGGAATGACGGCGCTGGGGTGGGCTGGCCGAGGGACCGGGGGAACGACGGCGCTGGGGTGGGCTGGCCGAGGGGCGCGGTGCAGGGCGGTTGGGGGAGCCGATGGTGCTGGGGTGGGCTGGCAGAGGGACCGGGGGAGCCGACAGCGCTGGGGTGGGCTGGCAGAGGGACCGGGGTAACGACGGCGCTGGGGTGGGCTGGCAGAGGGGCGCGGGGCAGGGCGGCCGGGGAAGCCGATGGTGCTGGAGTGGGCTGGCCGAGGGGCGCGGTGCAGGGCGGCCGGGGGAGCCGAGGGCGCTGGGGTGGGCTGGCCGAGGGGCGCGGGGCAGGGCGGCCAGGGGAGCCGATGGCGCTGGGGAGGGCTGGCCGAGGGGCGCGGGGCAGGGCGGCCGGGGGAGCCGATGGCGCTGGGGCGGGCTGGCCGAGGGGCGCGGGGCAGGGCGGCAGGGGGAGCCGATGGCGCTGGGGTGGGCTGGCCGAGGGGCGCGGGGCAGGGCGGCCGGGGGAACCGATGGTGCTGGGGCGGAGTGGCCGAGGGGCACGGGGCAGGGCGGTCGGGGGAGCCGAGGGTGCTGGGGTGGGCTGGCCGAGGGACGCGGGGCAGGGCGGCCGGGGGAGCCGATGGTGCTGGGGTGGGCTGGCCGAGGGGTGCGGGGCAGGGCGGCCGGGGGAGCCGATGGCGCTGGGGTGGGCTGGCCGAGGGGCGCGGGGCAGGGCGGCCGGGGGAACCGATGGTGCTGGGGGGGAGTGGCCGAGGGGCACGGGGCAGGGCGGTCGGGGGAGCCGAGGGTGCTGGGGTGGGCTGGCCGAGGGACGCGGGGCAGGGCGGTCGTGGGAGCCGAGGGTGCTGGGGCGGGCTGGCCGACTGGCGCGGGGCAGGGCGGTTGGGGGAGCCGAGGGTGCTGGGGTGGGCTGGCCGAGGGGCGCGGGGCAGGGCGGTCGGGGGAGCCAAGGGTGCTGGGGCGGGCTGGCCGACTGGCGCGGGGCAGGGCGGTTGGGGGAGCCGAGGGTGCTGGGGCGGGCTGGCCAAGGGGCGCGGGGCAGGGCGGTCGGGGGAGCCGAGGGTGCTGGGGCGGGCTGGACGAGGGGCGCGGGGCAGGGCGGTCGGGGGAGCCGAGGGTGCTGGGGCGGAGTGGCCGAGGGGCACGGGGCAGGGCGGTCGGGGGAGCAGAGGGTGCTGCGGTGGGCTGGCCGAGGGACGCGGGGCAGGGCGGTCGGGGGAGCCGAGGGTGCTGGGGCGGGCTGGCCGAGGGGCGCGGGGCAGGGCGGTTGGGGGAGCCGAGAGTGCTGGGGTGGGCTGGCCGAGGGGCGCGGGGCAGGGCGGTCGGGGGAGCCGAGGGTGCTGGGGCGGGCTGGCCGAGGGGCGCGGTGCCGGGCGGCCGGGGGAGCCGATGGTGCTGGGGCGGAGTGGCCGAGGGGCACGGGGCAGGGCGGTCGGGGGAGCCGAGGGTGCTGCGGTGGGCTGGCCGAGGGACGCGGGGCAGGGCGGTCGGGGGAGCCGAGGGTGCTGGGGCGGGCTGGCCGAGGGGTACGGGGCAGGGCGGTCGGGGGAGCCGAGAGTGCTGGGGCGGGCTGGCCGAGGGGCGCGGGGCAGGGCGGTCGGGGGAGCCGAGGGCGCTGGGGCGGGCTGGCCGAGGGGCGCGGGGCAGGGCGGCCGGGGGAGCCGATGGTGCTGGGGCGGGCTGGCCGAGGGGCGCGGGGCAGGGCGGCCGGGGGAGCCGAGGGCGCTGGGGCGGGCTGGCCGAGGGGCGCGGGGCAGGGCGGCCGGGGGAGCCGATGGTGCTGGGGCGGGCTGGCCGAGGGGCGCGGGGCAGGGCGGCCGGGGGAGCCGATGGTGCTGGGGTGGGCTGGTCGAGGGGCGTGGGGCAGGGCGGCCGGGGGAGCCGATAGTGCTGGGGCGGGCTGGCCGAGGGGCGCGGGGCAGGGCGGCCGGGGGAGCCGATGGTGCTGGGGTGGGCTGGCCGAGGGGCGCGGGGCAGGGCGGTCGGGGGAGCCGATGGCGCTGGGGTGGGCTGGCCGAGGGGCGCGGGGCAGGGTGGCCGGGGGAGCCGATGGTGCTGGGGTGGGCTGGCCGAGGGGCGCGGGGCAGGGCGGCCGGGGGAGCCGAGGGCGCTGGGGCGGGCTGGCCGAGGGGCGCGGGGTAGGGCGGCCGGGGGAGCCGAGGGTGCTGGGGTGGGCTGGCCGAGGGGCGCGGGGCAGGGCGGCCGGGGGAGCTGAGGGTGCTGGGGCGGGCTGGCCGAGGGGCGCGGTGCCGGGCGGCCGGGGGAGCTGAGGGTGCAGGGGTGGGCTGGCCGAGGGGCGCGGTGCCGGGCGGCCGGGGGAGGCGAGGGTGCTGGGGTGGGCTGGCCGAGGGGCGCGGGGCAGGGCGGCCGGGGGAGCCGATGGCGCTGGGGCGGGCTGGCTGAGGGGCGCGGGGCAGGGCGGCCGGGGGAGCCGAGGGCGCTGGGGCGGGCTGGCCGAGGGGCGCGGGGCAGGGCGGTCGGGGGAGCCGAGGGCGCTCGGGCGGGCTGGCCGAGGGGCGCGGGGCAGGGCGGCCGGGGGAGCCGATGGTGCTGGGGCTGGCTGGCCGAGGGGCGCGGTGCCGGGCGGCCGGGGGAGCCGATGGTGCTGGGGCGGGCTGGCCGAGGGGCGCGGGGCAGGGCGGCCGGGGGAGCCGATGGTGCTGGGGCGGGCTGGCCGAGGGGCGCGGGGCAGGGGGGCCGGGGGAGCCGATGGTGCTGGGGTGGGCTGGCCGAGGGGCGTGGGGCAGGGCGGCCGGGGGAGCCGATGGTGCTGGGGCGGGCTGGCCGAGGGGCGCGGGGCAGGGCGGCCGGGGGAGCCGAGGGCGCTGGGGTGGGCTGGCCGAGGGGCGCGGTGCCGGGCGGCCGGGGGAGCCGAGGGCGCTGGGGCGGGCTGGTCGAGGGGCGCGGGGCAGGGCTGCCGGGGGAGCCGAGGGCGCTGGGGGGGGCTGGCCGAGGGGCGCGGGGCAGGGCGGCCGGGGGAGCCGATGGCGCTGGGGCGGGCTGGCCGAGGGGCGCGGTGCAGAGCGGCCGGGGGAGGCGAGGGCGCTGGGGTGGGCTGGCCGAGGGGCGCGGGGCAGGGCGGCCGGGGGAGCCGAGGGCGCTGGGGGGGGCTGGCCGAGGGGCGCGGGGCAGGGCGGCCGGGGGAGCCGAGGGCGCTGGGGCGGGCTGGACGAGGGGCGCGGGGCAGGGCGGTCGGGGGAGCCGAGGGTGCTGGGGCGGAGTGGCCGAGGGGCGCGGGGCAGGGCGGTCGGGGGAGCAGAGGGTGCTGCGGTGGGCTGGCCGAGGGACGCGGGGCAGGGCGGTCGGGGGAGCCGAGGGTGCTGGGGCGGGCTGGCCGAGGGGCGCGGGGCAGGGCGGTTGGGGGAGCCGAGAGTGCTGGGGTGGGCTGGCCGAGGGGCGCGGGGCAGGGCGGTCGGGGGAGCCGAGGGTGCTGCGGTGGGCTGGCCGAGGGACGCGGGGCAGGGGGGCCGGTGGAGCCGATGGTGCTGGGGTGGGCTGGCCGAGGGGCGTGGGGCAGGGCGGCCGGGGGAGCCGATGGTGCTGGGGCGGGCTGGCCGAGGGGTGCGGTGCCGGGCGGCCGGGGGAGCCGATGGTGCTGGGGTGGGCTGGCCGAGGGGCGCGGGGCAGGGCGGTCGGGGGAGCTGAGGGTGCTGGGGCGGGCTGGCCGAGGGGCGCGGTGCCGGGCGGCCGGGGGAGCTGAGGGTGCTGGGGTGGGCTGGCCGAGGGGCGCGGTGCCGGGCGGCCGGGGGAGCCGATGGTGCTGGGGTGGGCTGGCCGAGGGGCGCGGGGCAGGGCGGCCGGGGGAGCTGAGGGTGCTGGGGCGGGCTGGCCGAGGGGCGCGGTGCCGGGCGGCCGGGGGAGCTGAGGGTGCTGGGGTGGGGTGGCCGAGGGGCGCGGTGCCGGGCGGCCGGGGGAGCCGAGGGTGCTGGGGCGGGCTGGTCGAGGGGCGCGGGGCAGGGCGGCCGGGGGAGCCGAGGGTGCTGGGGCGGGCTGCCCGAGGGGCGCGGTGCCGGGCGGCCGGGGGAGCCGAGGGTGCTGGGGCGGGCTGGTCGAGGGGCGCGGGGCAGGGCGGCCGGGGGAGCTGAGGGTGCTGGGGTGGGCTGGCCGAGGGGCGCGGGGCAGGGCGGCCGGGGGAGCCGATGGCGCTGGGGCGGGCTGGTCGAGGGGCGCGGTGCAGGGTGGCCGGGGGAGCCGATGGCGCTGGGGTGGGCTGGCCGAGGGGCGCGGGGCAGGGCGGCCGGGGGAGCTGAGGGTGCTGGGGTGGGCTGGCCGAGGGGCGCGGGGCAGGGCGGCCGGGGGAGCCGATGGCGCTGGGGTGGGCTGGCCGAGGGGCGCGGTGCAGGGCGGCCGGGGGAGTCGAGGGCGCTGGGGTGGGCTGGCCGAGGGGCGCGGGGCAGGGCGGCCGGGGGAGCCGAGGGCGCTGGGGGGGGCTGGCCGAGGGGCGCGGGGCAGGGCGGCCGGGGGAGCTGATGGCGCTGGGGCGGGCTGGCCAAGGGGCGCGGTGCAGGGCGGCCGGGGGAGCCGATGGCGCTGGGACGGGCTGGCCGAGGGGCGCGGGGCAGGGCGGCCGGGGGAGCCGATGGCGCTGGGGTGGGTTGGCCGAGGGGCGCGGTGCAGGGCGGCCGGGGGAGGCGAGGGCGCTGGGGCGGGCTGGCCGGGGGAGCCGAGGGCGCTGGGGGGGGCTGGCCGAGGGGCGCGGGGCAGGGCGGCCGGGGGAGCTGAGGGCGCTGGGGGGGGCTGGCCGAGGGGCGTGGTGCCGGGCGGCTGGGGGAGCCGAGGGCGCTGGGGGGGGCTGGCCGAGGGGCGCGGGGCAGGGCGGCCGGGGGAGCCGATGGCGCTGGGGCGGGGTGACGGAGGGGCGCGGGGCAGGGCGGCCGGGGGAGCCGATGGCGCTGGGGTGGGCTGGCCGAGGGGCGCGGGGCAGGGCGGCCGGGGGAGCCGAGGGCGCTCGGGGGGGCTGGCCGAGGGGCGCGGGGCAGGGCGGCCGGGGGAGCCGAGGGCGCTGGGACGGGCTGACCGAGGGGCGCGGGGCAGGGCGGCCGGGGGAGCCGAGGGCGCTGGGGTGGGCTGGCCGAGGGGCGCGGGGCAGGGCGGCCGGGGGAGCCGAGGGCGCTGGGGGGGGCTGGCCGAGGGGCGCGGGGCAGGGCGGCCGGGGGAGCCGAGGGCGCTGGGGTGGGCTGGCCGAGGGGCGCGGGGCAGGGCGGCCGGGGGAGCCGAGGGCGCTGGGGGGGGCTGGCCGAGGGGCGCGGGGGCAGGGCGGCCGGGGGAGCCGATGGCGCTGGGGTGGGCTGGCCGAGGGGCGCGGGGCAGGGCGGCCGGGGGAGCCGATGGCGCTGGGGTGGGCTGGCCGAGGGGCGCGGGGCAGGGCGGCCGGGGGAGCCCAGGGCGCTGGGGGGGGCTGGCCGAGGGGCGCGGTGCCGGACGGCAGGGGGAGCCGAGGGCGCTGGGGGGGGCTGGTCGAGGGGCGCGGGGCAGGGCGGCCGGGGGAGCCGATGGCGCTGGGGCGGGGTGACCGAGAGGCGCGGGGCAGGGCGGCCGGGGGAGCCGAGGGCGCTGGGGTGGGCTGGCCGAGGGGCGCGGGGCAGGGCGGCCGGGGGAGCCGATGGCGCTGGGGTGGGCTGGCCGAGGGGCGCGGTGCAGGGCGGCCGGGGGAGCCGATGGCGCTGGGGTGGGCTGGCCGAGGGGCGCGGGGCAGGGCGGCCGGGGGAGCCAAGGGTGCTGGGGTGGGGTGGCCGAGGGGCGCGGTGGCCGAGGGGCGCGGTGGAGGGGCGGCCGGGGGAGCAGAGGGCGCTGGGGTGGGCTGGCCGAGGGGCGCGGGGCAGGGCGGCCGGGGGAGCCGAGGGCGCTGGGGGGGGCTGGCCGAGGGGCGCGGGGCAGGGCAGGGCGGCCGGGGGAGCCGAGGGCGCTGGGGGGGGGCTGGCCGAGGGGCGCGGGGCAGGGCGGCCGGGGGAGCCCAGGGCGCTGGGGGGGGCTGGCCGAGGGGCGCGGTGCCGGGCGGCTGGGGGAGCCGAGGGCGCTGGGGGGGGCTGGCCGAGGGGCGCGGGGCAGGGCGGCCGGGGGAGCCGATGGTGCTGGGGTGGGCTGGCCCAGGGGCGCGGGGCAGGGCGGCCGGGGGAGCCGAGGGTGCTGGGGTGGGCTGGCCGAGGGGCGCGGGGCAGGGCGGCCGGGGGAGCCGAGGGCGCTGGGGCGGGCTGGCCGAGGGGCGCGGGGCAGGGCGGCCGGGGGAGCCGATGGCGCTGGGGTGGGCTGGCCGAGGGGCGCGGGGCAGGGCGGCCGGGGGAGCCGATGGTGCTGGGGTGGGCTGGCCGAGGGGTGCGGGGCAGGGCGGCCGGGGGAGCAGAGGGTGCTGGGGTGGGCTGGCCGAGGGGTGCGGTCTGGGCGGTCGGGGGAGGCGATGGTGCTGGGGCGGGCTGGCCGAGGGGCGCGGGGCAGGGCGGCCGGGGGAGCCGATGGTGCTGGGGTGGGCTGGCCGAGGGGTGCGGGGCAGGGCGGCCGGGGGAGCCGAGGGCGCTGGGGGGGGCTGGCCGAGGGGCGCGGGGCAGGGCGGCCGGGGGAGCCGAGGGCGCTGGTGGGGGCTGGCCGAGGGGCGCGGGGCAGGGCGGCCGGGGGAGCCCAGGGCGCTGGGGGGGGCTGGCCGAGGGGCGCGGGGCAGGGCGGCCGGGGGAGCCGATGGCGCTGGGGCGGGGTGACCGAGGGGCGCGGGGCAGGGCGGCCGGGGGAGCCGATGGTGCTGGGGTGGGCTGGCAGAGGGGCGCGGGGCAGGGCGGCCGGGGGAGCCGAGGGCGCTGGGGTGGGCTGGCCGAGGGGCGCGGGGCAGGGCGGCCGGGGGAGCCGATGGCGCTGGGGTGGGCTGGCCGAGGGGCGCGGGGCAGGGCGGCCGGGGGAGCCGATGGCGCTGGGGTGGGCTGGCCGAGGGGCGCGGGGCAGGGCGGCCGGGGGAGCCGATGGTGCTGGGGTGGGCTGGCCGAGGGGCGCGGGGCAGGGCGGCCGGGGGAGCCGATGGCGCTGGGGCGGGCTGGTCGAGGGGCGCGGTGCAGGGTGGCCGGGGGAGCCGATGGCGCTGGGGTGGGCTGGCCGAGGGGCGCGGGGCAGGGCGGCCGGGGGAGCTGAGGGTGCTGGGGTGGGCTGGCCGAGGGGCGCGGGGCAGGGCGGCCGGGGGAGCCGATGGCGCTGGGGTGGGCTGGCCGAGGGGCGCGGTGCAGGGCGGCCGGGGGAGTCGAGGGCGCTGGGGTGGGCTGGCCGAGGGGCGCGGGGCAGGGCGGCCGGGGGAGCCGAGGGCGCTGGGGGGGGCTGGCCGAGGGGCGCGGGGCAGGGCGGCCGGGGGAGCTGATGGCGCTGGGGCGGGCTGGCCAAGGGGCGCGGTGCAGGGCGGCCGGGGGAGCCGATGGCGCTGGGACGGGCTGGCCGAGGGGGCGCGGGGCAGGGCGGCCGGGGGAGCCGATGGCGCTGGGGTGGGTTGGCCGAGGGGCGCGGTGCAGGGCGGCCGGGGGAGGCGAGGGCGCTGGGGCGGGCTGGCCGGGGGAGCCGAGGGCGCTGGGGGGGGCTGGCCGAGGGGCGCGGGGCAGGGCGGCCGGGGGAGCTGAGGGCGCTGGGGGGGGCTGGCCGAGGGGCGCGGTGCCGGGCGGCTGGGGGAGCCGAGGGCGCTGGGGGGGGCTGGCCGAGGGGCGCGGGGCAGGGCGGCCGGGGGAGCCGATGGCGCTGGGGCGGGGTGACGGAGGGGCGCGGGGCAGGGCGGCCGGGGGAGCCGATGGCGCTGGGGTGGGCTGGCCGAGGGGCGCGGGGCAGGGCGGCCGGGGGGAGCCGAGGGCGCTCGGGGGGGCTGGCCGAGGGGCGCGGGGCAGGGCGGCCGGGGGAGCCGAGGGCGCTGGGACGGGCTGACCGAGGGGCGCGGGGCAGGGCGGCCGGGGGAGCCGAGGGCGCTGGGGTGGGCTGGCCGAGGGGCGCGGGGCAGGGCGGCCGGGGGAGCCGAGGGCGCTGGGGGGGGCTGGCCGAGGGGCGCGGGGCAGGGCGGCCGGGGGAGCCGAGGGCGCTGGGGTGGGCTGGCCGAGGGGCGCGGGGCAGGGCGGCCGGGGGAGCCGAGGGCGCTGGGGGGGGCTGGCCGAGGGGCGCGGGGCAGGGCGGCCGGGGGAGCCGATGGCGCTGGGGTGGGCTGGCCGAGGGGCGCGGGGCAGGGCGGCCGGGGGAGCCGATGGCGCTGGGGTGGGCTGGCCGAGGGGCGCGGGGCAGGGCGGCCGGGGGAGCCCAGGGCGCTGGGGGGGGCTGGCCGAGGGGCGCGGTGCCGGACGGCAGGGGGAGCCGAGGGCGCTGGGGGGGGCTGGTCGAGGGGCGCGGGGCAGGGCGGCCGGGGGAGCCGATGGCGCTGGGGCGGGGTGACCGAGAGGCGCGGGGCAGGGCGGCCGGGGGAGCCGAGGGCGCTGGGGTGGGCTGGCCGAGGGGCGCGGGGCAGGGCGGCCGGGGGAGCCGAGGGCGCTGGGGTGGGCTGGCCGAGGGGCGCGGTGCAGGGCGGCCGGGGGAGCCGATGGCGCTGGGGTGGGCTGGCCGAGGGGCGCGGGGCAGGGCGGCCGGGGGAGCCAAGGGTGCTGGGGTGGGGTGGCCGAGGGGCGCGGTGGCCGAGGGGCGCGGTGGAGGGCGGCCGGGGGAGCAGAGGGCGCTGGGGTGGGCTGGCCGAGGGGCGCGGGGCAGGGCGGCCGGGGGAGCCGAGGGCGCTGGGGGGGGCTGGCCGAGGGGCGCGGGGCAGGGCAGGGCGGCCGGGGGAGCCGAGGGCGCTGGGGGGGGGGCTGGCCGAGGGGCGCGGGGCAGGGCGGCCGGGGGAGCCCAGGGCGCTGGGGGGGGCTGGCCGAGGGGCGCGGTGCCGGGCGGCTGGGGGAGCCGAGGGCGCTGGGGGGGGCTGGCCGAGGGGCGCGGGGCAGGGCGGCCGGGGGAGCCGATGGTGCTGGGGTGGGCTGGCCCAGGGGCGCGGGGCAGGGCGGCCGGGGGAGCCGAGGGTGCTGGGGTGGGCTGGCCGAGGGGCGCGGGGCAGGGCGGCCGGGGGAGCCGAGGGCGCTGGGGCGGGCTGGCCGAGGGGCGCGGGGCAGGGCGGCCGGGGGAGCCGATGGCGCTGGGGTGGGCTGGCCGAGGGGCGCGGGGCAGGGCGGCCGGGGGAGCCGATGGTGCTGGGGTGGGCTGGCCGAGGGGTGCGGGGCAGGGCGGCCGGGGGAGCAGAGGGTGCTGGGGTGGGCTGGCCGAGGGGTGCGGTCTGGGCGGTCGGGGGAGGCGATGGTGCTGGGGCGGGCTGGCCGAGGGGCGCGGGGCAGGGCGGCCGGGGGAGCCGATGGTGCTGGGGTGGGCTGGCCGAGGGGTGCGGGGCAGGGCGGCCGGGGAGCCGAGGGCGCTGGGGGGGGCTGGCCGAGGGGCGGGGCAGGGCGGCCGGGGGAGCCGAGGGCGCTGGTGGGGGCTGGCCGAGGGGCGCGGGGCAGGGCGGCCGGGGGAGCCAGGGCGCTGGGGGGGGGCTGGCCGAGGGGCGCGGGGCAGGGCGGCCGGGGGAGCCGATGGCGCTGGGGCGGGGTGACCGAGGGGCGCGGGGCAGGGCGGCCGGGGGAGCCGTGGTGCTGGGGTGGGCTGGCCGAGGGGCGCGGGGCAGGGCGGCCGGGGGAGCCGAGGGCGCTGGGGTGGGCTGGCCGAGGGGCGCGGGGCAGGGCGGCCGGGGGAGCCGATGGCGCTGGGGTGGGCTGGCCGAGGGGGCGGGCAGGGCGGCCGGGGGAGCCGATGGCGCTGGGTGGGCTGGCCGAGGGCGCGGGGCAGGGCGGCCGGGGGAGCCGATGGTGCTGGGGTGGGCTGGCCGAGGGGCGCGGGGCAGGGCGGCCGGGGGAGCCGATGGTGCTGGGTGGGCTGGCCGAGGGGCGCGGGGCAGGGCGGCCGGGGGAGCCGAGGGTGCTGGGGTGGGGTGGCCGAGGGGCGCGGTGGCCGAGGGGCGCGGTGCAGGGCGGCCGGGGGAGCCGAGGGCGCTGGGGTGGGCTGGCGAGGGGCGCGGGGCAGGGCGGCCGGGGGAGCCGATGGTGCTGGGGTGGGCTGGCCGAGGGGCGCGGGGCAGGGCGGCCGGGGGAGCCGAGGGTGCTGGGGTGGGCTGGCCGAGGGGTGCGGTCTGGGCGGTCGGGGGAGGCGATGGTGCTGGGGCGGGCTGGCCGAGGGGCGCGGGGCAGGGCGGCCGGGGGAGCCGATGGTGCTGGGGTGGGCTGGCCGAGGGGTGCGGGGCAGGGCGGCCGGGGGAGCCGAGGGCGCTGGGGGGGGCTGGCCGAGGGGCGCGGGGCAGGGCGGCCGGGGGAGCCGAGGGCGCTGGTGGGGGCTGGCCGAGGGCGCGGGGGCAGGGCGGCCGGGGGAGCCCAGGGCGCTGGGGGGGCTGGCCGAGGGGCGCGGTGCCGGGCGGCTGGGGAGCCGAGGGCGCTGGGGCGGGGTGACCGAGGGGCGCGGGGCAGGGCGGGCGGGGGAGCCGATGGTGCTGGGGTGGGCTGGCCGGAGGGCGCGGGGCAGGGCGGCCGGGGAGGCGAGGGCGCTGGGGTGGGCTGGCCGAGGGGCGCGGGGCAGGGCGGCCGGGGGAGGCGAGGGCGCTGGGGTGGGCTGGCCGAGGGGCGCGGGGCAGGGCGGCCGGGGGAGCGATGGCGCTGGGTGGGGCTGGCCGAGGGCGCGGGGCAGGGCGGCCGGGGGAGCCGATGGCGCTGGGGTGGGCTGGGCCGAGGGGCGCGGGGCAGGGCGGCCGGGGGAGCCGAGGTGCTGGGGTGGGGTGGCCGAGGGGCGCGGTGGCCGAGGGGCGCGGTGCAGGGCGGCCGGGGGAGCCGAGGGCGCTGGGTGGGCTGGCCGAGGGGCGCGGGGCAGGGCGGCCGGGGAGCCGATGGTGCTGGGGTGGGCTGGCCGAGGGGTGCGGGGCAGGGCGGCCGGGGGAGCCGAGGGTGCTGGGGTGGGCTGGCCGAGGGGTGCGGTCTGGGCGGTCGGGGGAGGCGATGGTGCTGGGGTGGGCTGGCCGAGGGGTGCGGGGCAGGGCGGTCGGGGGAGCCGAGGGTGCTGGGGTGGGCTGGCCGAGGGCGCGGGGCAGGGCGGCCGGGGGAGCCGAGGGTGCTGGGGTGGGCTGGCCGAGGGGTGCGGTCTGGGCGGTCGGGGAGGCGATGGTGCTGGGGTGGGCTGGCCGAGGGGCGCGGGGCAGGGCGGTCGGGGGAGCCGAGGGTGCTGGGGTGGGCTGGACGAGGGGCGCGGGCAGGGCGGCCGGGGAGCCGATGGTGCTGGGGCGGGCTGGCCGAGGGGCGCGGGCAGGGGGGCCGGGGGAGCCGATGGTGCTGGGGTGGGCTGGCCGAGGGGCGTGGGGCAGGCGGCCGGGGAGCCGATGGTGCTGGGGCGGGCTGGCCGAGGGGCGCGGGGCAGGGCGGCCGGGGAGCCGAGGGTGCTGGGGTGGGCTGGTCGAGGGGCGCGGGGCAGGGCGGCCGGGGGAGCCGAGGGTGCTGGGGTGGGGTGGCCGAGGGGCGCGGTGGCCGAGGGGCGCGGTGCAGGGTGGCCGGGGGAGCCGATGGTGCTGGGGTGGGCTGGCCGAGGGGCGCAGGGCAGGGCGGCCGGGGGAGCCGATGGTGCTGGGGTGGGCTGGCCGAGGGGTGCGGGGCAGGGCGGCCGGGGAGCCGAGGGCGTGGGGGGGGCTGGCCGAGGGGCGCGGGGCAGGGCGGCCGGGGGAGCCGAGGGCGCTGGGGGGGGCTGGCCGAGGGAGCGCGGGGCAGGGCGGCGGGGGAGCCCAGGGCGCTGGGGGGGGCTGGCCGAGGGGCGCGGTGCCGGGCGGCTGGGGAGCCGAGGGCGCTGGGGGGGGCTGCTCGAGGGGCGCGGGGGCAGGCGGCGGGGGAGCCGATGGCGCTGGGCGGGGTGACCGAGGGGCGCGGGGCAGGGCGGCCGGGGGGAGCCGATGGGGCTGGGGTGGGCTGGCCGAGGGGCGCGGGGCAGGGCGGCCGGGGAGCCGATGGCGCTGGGGTGGGCTGGCTCGAGGGGCGCGGGGCAGGGCGGCCGGGGGAGCCGAGGGCGCTGGGGGGGGCTGGCCGAGGGGCGTGGGGCAGGGCGGCCGGGGGAGCCGAGGGCGCTGGGGGGTGGCTGGCCGAGGGGCGCGGGGCAGGGCGGCCGGGGGAGCCCAGGGCGCTGGGTGGGCTGGCCGAGGGGCGCGGGGCAGGGCGGCCGGGGGAGCCGAGGGTGCTGGGGTGGGGTGGCCGAGGGCGCGGTGGCCGAGGGTGCGCGGTGCAGGGCGGCCGGGGGAGCCGAGGGCGCTGGGGTGGGCTGGCCGAGGGGCGCGGGGCAGGGCGGCCGGGGGAGCCGAGGGTGCTGGGGTGGGCTGGCCGAGGGGTGCGGTCTGGGCGGTCGGGGGAGGCGATGGTGCTGGGGCGGGCTGGCCGAGGGGCGCGGGCAGGGCGGCCGGGGGAGCCGATGGTGCTGGGGTGGGCTGGCCGAGGGGTGCGGGGCAGGGCGGCCGGGGGAGCCGAGGGCGCTGGGGGGGGCTGGCCGAGGGGCGCGGGGCAGAGGCGGCCGGGGGAGCCGAGGGCGCTCGGGGGGGCTGGCCGAGGGCGCGGGGCAGGGCGGCGGGGAGCCGAGGGCGCTGGGGTGGGCTGGCCGAGGGGCGCGGGGCAGGGCGGCCGGGGGAGCCGAGGGCGCTGGGGGGGGCTGGCCGAGGGGCGCGGGGCAGGGCGGCCGGGGGAGCCGAGGGCGCTGGGGTGGGCTGGCCGAGGGGCGCGGGCAGGGCGGCCGGAGGAGCCGAGGGCGCTGGGGGGGGCTGGCCGAGGGGCGCGGGGCAGGGCGGCCGGGGGAGCCGATGGCGCTGGGGTGGGCTGGCCGAGGGGCGCGGGGCAGGGCGGCCGGGGGAGCCCAGGGCGCTGGGGGGGCTGGCCGAGGGGCGCGGTGCCGGGCGGCAGGGGGAGCCGAGGGCGCTGGGGGGGGCTGGTCGAGGGGCGCGGGGCAGGGCGGCCGGGGAGCCGATGGCGCTGGGGCGGGGTGACCGAGAGGCGCGGGGAAGGCGGCCGGGGGAGCGAGGGCGCTGGGGTGGGCTGGCCGAGGGGCGCGGGCAGGGCGGCCGGGGGAGCCGATGGCGCTGGGGTGGGCTGGCGAGGGGCGCGGTGCAGGGCGGCCGGGGGAGCCGATGGCGCTGGGGTGGGCTGGCCGAGGGGCGCGGGCAGGGCGGCCGGGGAGCCAAGGTGCTGGGGTGGGGTGGCCGAGGGCGCGGTGGCCGAGGGGCGCGGTGGCCGAGGGGCGCGGTGCAGGGCGGCGGGGGAGCAGAGGGCGCTGGGGTGGGCTGGCCGAGGGGCGCGGGGCAGGGCGGCCGGGGGAGCCGAGGGCGCTGGGGGGGCTGGCCGAGGGCGCGGGGCAGGGCGGCCGGGGGAGCCGAGGGCGCTGGGGGGGGCTGGCCGAGGGCGCGGGGCAGGGCGGCCGGGGGAGCCCAGGGCGCTGGGGGGGGCTGGCCGAGGGGCGCGGTGCCGGGCGGCTGGGGGAGCCGAGGGCGCTGGGGGGGGCTGGTCGAGGGGCGCGGGGCAGGGCGGCCGGGGGAGCCGATGGCGCTGGGGCGGGGTGACCGAGGGGCGCGGGGCAGGGCGGCCGGGGGAGCCGATGGGGCTGGGGTGGGCTGGGCCGAGGGGCGCGGGGCAGGGCGGCCGGGGAGCCGAGGGCGCTGGGGTGGGCTGGCCGAGGGGCGCGGGGCAGGGCGGCCGGGGTAGCCGATGGCGCTGGGGTGGGCTGGCCGAGGGGCGCGGGGCAGGGCGGCCGGGGGAGCCGATGGCGCTGGGGTGGCTGCCGAGGGGCGCGGGCAGGGCGGCCGGGGGAGCCGATGGGTGCTGGGGTGGGCTGGGGCCAGGGGCGCGGGGCAGGGCGGCCGGGGAGCCGAGGGTGCTGGGGTGGGCTGGCCGAGGGGCGCGGGGCAGGGCGGCCGGGGGAGCCGAGGGCGCTGGGGCGGGCTGGCCGAGGGGCGCGGGGCAGGGCGGCCGGGGGAGCCGATGGCGCTGGGGTGGGCTGGCCGAGGGGCGCGGGGCAGGGCGGCCGGGGGAGCCGAGGGTGCTGGGGTGGGGTGGCCGAGGGGCGCGGTGGCCGAGGGGCGCGATGCAGGCGGCCGGGGGAGCCAGAGGGCGCTGGGGTGGGCTGGCCGAGGGGCGCGGGGCAGGGCGGCCGGGGGAGCCGATGGTGCTGGGTGGGCTGGCCGAGGGGTGCGGGGGCAGGGCGGCCGGGGAGCCGAGGGTGCTGGGGTGGGCTGCCGAGGGGTGCGGTCTGGGCGGTCGGGGAGGCGATGGTGCTGGGGCGGGGCTGGCCGAGGGCGCGGGGGCAGGGCGGCCGGGGGAGCCGATGGTGCTGGGGTGGGCTGGCCGAGGGGTGCGGGGCAGGGCGGCCGGGGAGCCGAGGGCGCTGGGGGGGGCTGGCCGAGGGGCGCGGGGCAGGGCGGCCGGGGGAGCCGAGGGCGCTGGTGGGGGCTGGCCGAGGGGCGCGGGGCAGGGCGGCCGGGGGAGCCCAGGGCGCTGGGGGGGGCTGGCCGAGGGGCGCGGTGCCGGGCGGCTGGGGGAGCGAGGCGCTGGGGGGGCTGGTCGAGGGGCGCGGGGCAGGGCGGCCGGGGGAGCCGATGGCGCTGGGGCGGGGTGACCGAGGGGCGCGGGGCAGGGCGGCCGGGGAGCCGATGGTGCTGGGGTGGGCTGGCCGAGGGGCGCGGGGCAGGGCGGCCGGGGGAGCCGAGGGCGCTGGGGTGGGCTGGCCGAGGGCGCGGGGCAGGGCGGCCGGGGGAGCCGATGGCGCTGGGGTGGGCTGGCCGAGGGGCGCGGGGCAGGGCGGCCGGGGGAGCCGATGGCGCTGGGGTGGGCTGGCCGAGGGGCGCGGGGCAGGGCGGCCGGGGGAGCCGATGGTGCTGGGGTGGGCTGGCCGAGGGGTGCGGGGCAGGGCGGCCGGGGGAGCCGAGGGCGCTGGGGGGGGCTGGCCGAGGGGCGCGGGCAGGGCGGCCGGGGGAGCCGAGGGCGCTGGGGGGGCTGGTCGAGGGGCGCGGGCAGGGCGCCGGGGGAGCCGATGGCGCTGGGGCGGGTGACCGAGGGGCGCGGGGCAGGGCGGCCGGGGGAGCCGATGGTGCTGGGGTGGGCTGGCCGAGGGGCGCGGGGCAGGGCGGCCGGGGGAGGCGAGGGCGCTGGGGTGGGCTGGCCGAGGGGCGCGGGGCAGGGCGGCCGGGGGAGCCGATGGCGCTGGGGTGGGCTGGCCGAGGAGCGCGGGGCAGGGCGGCCGGGGGAGCCGATGGTGCTGGGGTGGGCTGGCCGAGGGGCGCGGGGCAGGGCGGCCGGGGGAGCCGAGGGTGCTGGGGCGGGCTGGCCGAGGGGCGCGGGGCAGGGCGGCCGGGGGAGCCGATGGCGCTGGGGTGGGCTGGCCGAGGGGCGCGGGGCAGGGCGGCCGGGGGAGCCGAGGGTGCTGGGGTGGGGTGGCCGAGGGGCGCGGTGGCCGAGGGGCGCGGTGCAGGGCGGCCGGGGGAGCCGAGGGCGCTGGGGTGGGCTGGCCGAGGGGCGCGGGGCAGGGCGGCCGGGGGAGCCGATGGTGCTGCGGTGGGCTGGCCGAGGGGTGCGGGGCAGGGCGGCCGGGGGAGCCGAGGGTGCTGGGGTGGGCTGGCCGAGGGGTGCGGTCTGGGCGGTCGGGGGAGGCGATGGTGCTGGGGTGGGCTGGCCGAGGGGCGCGGGGCAGGGCGGTCGGGGGACCCGAGGGTGCTGGGGTGGGCTGGACGAGGGGCGCGGGGCAGGGCGGCCGGGGGAGCCGATGGTGCTGGGGCGGGCTGGCCGAGGGGCGCGGGGCAGGGGGGCCGGGGGAGCCGATGGTGCTGGGGTGGGCTGGCCGAGGGGCGTGGGGCAGGGCGGCCGGGGGAGCCGATGGTGCTGGGGCGGGCTGGCCGAGGGGCGCGGGGCAGGGCGGCCGGGGGAGCCGAGGGCGCTGGGGTGGGCTGGCCGAGGGGCGCGGTGCCGGGCGGCCGGGGGAGCCGAGGGCGCTGGGGCGGGCTGGTCGAGGGGCGCGGGGCAGGGCGGCCGGGGGAGCCGAGGGTGCTGGGGTGGGGTGGCCGAGGGGCGCGGTGGCCGAGGGGCGCGGTGCAGGGTGGCCGGGGGAGGCGAGGGCGCTGGGGTGGGCTGGCCGAGGGGCGCGGGGCAGGGCGGCCGGGGGAGCCGAGGGCGCTGGGGGGGGCTGGCCGAGGGGCGCGGGGCAGGGCGGCCGGGGGAGCCGAGGGCGCTGGGGGGGGCTGGCCGAGGGGCGCGGGGCAGGGCGGCCGGGGGAGCCCAGGGCGCTGGGGGGGGCTGGCCGAGGGGCGCGGTGCCGGGCGGCTGGGGGAGCCGAGGGCGCTGGGGGGGGCTGCTCGAGGGGCGCGGGGCAGGGCGGCCGGGGGAGCCGATGGCGCTGGGGCGGGGTGACCGAGGGGCGCGGGGCAGGGCGGCCGGGGGAGCCGATGGGGCTGGGGTGGGCTGGCCGAGGGGCGCGGGGCAGGGCGGCCGGGGGAGCCGAGGGCGCTGGGGTGGGCTGGCCGAGGGGCGCGGGGCAGGGCGGCCGGGGGAGCCGATGGCGCTGGGGTGGGCTGGCCGAGGGGCGCGGGGCAGGGCGGCCGGGGGAGCCGAGGGCGCTGGGGGGGGCTGGCCGAGGGGCGCGGGGCAGGGCGGCCGGGGGAGCCCAGGGCGCTGGGGTGGGCTGGCCGAGGGGCGCGGGGCAGGGCGGCCGGGGGAGCCGAGGGTGCTGGGGTGGGGTGGCCGAGGGGCGCGGTGGCCGAGGGGCGCGGTGCAGGGCGGCCGGGGGAGCCGAGGGCGCTGGGGTGGGCTGGCCGAGGGGCGCGGGGCAGGGCGGCCGGGGGAGCCGAGGGCGCTGGGGTGGGCTGGCCGAGGGGCGCGGGGCAGGGCGGCCGGGGGAGCCGAGGGTGCTGGGGTGGGCTGGCCGAGGGGTGCGGTCTGGGCGGTCGGGGGAGGCGATGGTGCTGGGGCGGGCTGGCCGAGGGGCGCGGGGCAGGGCGGCCGGGGGAGCCGATGGTGCTGGGGTGGGCTGGCCGAGGGGTGCGGGGCAGGGCGGCCGGGGGAGCCGAGGGCGCTGGGGGGGGCTGGCCGAGGGGCGCGGGGCAGGGCGGCCGGGGGAGCCGAGGGCGCTGGTGGGGGCTGGCCGAGGGGCGCGGGGCAGGGCGGCCGGGGGAGCCCAGGGCGCTGGGGGGGGCTGGCCGAGGGGCGCGGTGCCGGGCGGCTGGGGGAGCCGAGGGCGCTGGGGGGGGCTGGTCGAGGGGCGCGGGCAGGGCGGCCGGGGGAGCCGATGGCGCTGGGGCGGGGTGACCGAGGGGCGCGGGGCAGGGCGGCCGGGGGAGCCGATGGTGCTGGGGTGGGCTGGCCGAGGGGCGCGGGGCAGGGCGGCCGGGGAGCCGAGGGCGCTGGGGTGGGCTGGCCGAGGGGCGCGGGGCAGGGCGGCCGGGGGAGCCGATGGCGCTGGGGTGGGCTGGCCGAGGGGCGCGGGGCAGGGCGGCCGGGGGAGCGGATGGCGCTGGGGTGGGCTGGCCGAGGGGCGCGGGGCAGGGCGGCCGGGGGAGCCGATGGTGCTGGGGTGGGCTGGCCGAGGGGCGCGGGGCAGGGCGGCCGGGGGAGCCGAGGGTGCTGGGGCGGGCTGGCCGAGGGGCGCGGGGCAGGGCGGCCGGGGGAGCCGATGGCGCTGGGGTGGGCTGGCCGAGGGGCGCGGGGCAGGGCGGCCGGGGGAGCCGAGGGTGCTGGGGTGGGGTGGCCGAGGGGCGCGGTGGCCGAGGGGCGCGGTGCAGGGCGGCCGGGGGAGCCGAGGGCGCTGGGGTGGGCTGGCCGAGGGGCGCGGGGCAGGGCGGCCGGGGGAGCCGATGGTGCTGGGGTGGGCTGGCCGAGGGGTGCGGGGCAGGGCGGCCGGGGGAGCCGAGGGTGCTGGGGTGGGCTGGCCGAGGGGTGCGGTCTGGGCGGTCGGGGGAGGCGATGGTGCTGGGGTGGGCTGGCCGAGGGGTGCGGGGCAGGGCGGTCGGGGAGCCGAGGGTGCTGGGGTGGGCTGGCCGAGGGGCGCGGGGCAGGGCGGCCGGGGGAGCCGAGGGTGCTGGGGTGGGCTGGCCGAGGGGTGCGGGGCAGGGCGGTCGGGGGAGCCGATGGTGCTGGGGCGGGCTGGCCGAGGGGCGCGGGGCAGGGCGGCCGGGGGAGCCGAGGGCGCTGGGGGGGGCTGGCCGAGGGGCGCGGGGCAGGGCGGCCGGGGGAGCCGAGGGTGCTGGGGTGGGCTGGCCGAGGGGCGCGGGGCAGGGCGGTCGGGGGAGCCGAGGGTGCTGGGGTGGGCTGGCCGAGGGGCGCGGGGCAGGGCGGCCGGGGGAGCCGATGGTGCTGGGGTGGGCTGGCCGAGGGGCGCGGGGCAGGGCGGCCGGGGGAGCCGATGGTGCTGGGGTGGGCTGGCCGAGGGGCGCGTGGCAGGGCGGCCGGGGGAGCCGAGGGCGCTGGGGTGGGCTGGCCGAGGGGCGCGGGGCAGGGTGGCCGGGGGAGCCGATGGTGCTGGGGTGGGCTGGCCGAGGGGCGCGGGGCAGGGCGGCCGGGGGAGCTGATGGTGCTGGGGTGGGCTGGCCCAGGGGCGCGGGGCAGGGCGGCCGGGGGAGCCGAGGGCGCTGGGGGGGGCTGGCCGAGGGGCGCGGTGCAGGGCGGTCGGGGGAGCCGAGGGTGCTGGGGTGGGCTGGCCGAGGGGCGCGGGGCAGGGCGGCCGGGGGAGCCGAGGGCGCTGGGGGGGGCTGGCCGAGGGGCGCGGGGCAGGGCGGCCGGGGGAGCCGAGGGTGCTGGGGTGGGCTGGCCGAGGGGCGCGGGGCAGGGCGGCCGGGGGAGCCGATGGTGCTGGGGTGGGCTGGCCGAGGGGCGCGGTGCCGGGCGGCCGGGGGAGCCGATGGTGCTGGGGTGGGCTGGCCGAGGGGTGCGGTCTGGGCGGTCGGGGGAGGCGATGGTGCTGGGGCGGGCTGGCCGAGGGGCGCGGGCCAGGGCGGCCGGGGGAGCCGATGGTGCTGGGGTGGGCTGGCCGAGGGGTGCGGGGCAGGGCGGCCGGGGGAGCCGAGGGCGCTGGGGGGGGCTGGCCGAGGGGCGCGGGGCAGGGCGGCCGGGGGAGCCGAGGGCGCTGGGGGGGGCTGGCCGAGGGGCGCGGGGCAGGGCGGCCGGGGGAGCCCAGGGCGCTGGGGGGGGCTGGCCGAGGGGCGCGGTGCCGGGCGGCTGGGGGAGCCGAGGGCGCTGGGGGGGGCTGGTCGAGGGGCGCGGGGCAGGGCGGCCGGGGGAGCCGATGGCGCTGGGGCGGGGTGACCGAGGGGCGCGGGGCAGGGCGGCCGGGGGAGCCGATGGGGCTGGGGTGGGCTGGCCGAGGGGCGCGGGGCAGGCGGCCGGGGGAGCCGAGGGCGCTGGGGTGGGCTGGCCGAGGGGCGCGGGGCAGGGCGGCCGGGGGAGCCGATGGCGCTGGGGTGGGCTGGCCGAGGGGCGCGGGGCAGGGCGGCCGGGGGAGCCGAGGGCGCTGGGGTGGGCTGGCCGAGGGGCGCGGGGCAGGGCGGCCGGGGGAGCCGAGGGCGCTGGGGGGGGCTGGCCGAGGGGCGCGGGGCAGGGCGGCCGGGGGAGCCGAGGGTGCTGGGGTGGGGTGGCCGAGGGGCGCGGTGGCCGAGGGGCGCGGTGCAGGGCGGCCGGGGGAGCCGAGGGCGCTGGGGTGGGCTGGCCGAGGGGCGCGGGGCAGGGCGGCCGGGGGAGCCGAGGGCGCTGGGGGGGGCTGGCCGAGGGGCGCGGGGCAGGGCGGCCGGGGGAGCCGAGGGCGCTGGGGGGGGCTGGCCGAGGGGCGCGGGGCAGGGCGGCCGGGGGAGCCCAGGGCGCTGGGGGGGGCTGGCCGAGGGGAGCGGTGCCGGGCGGCTGGGGGAGCCGAGGGCGCTGGGGGGGCTGGTCGAGGGGCGCGGGGCAGGGCGGCCGGGGGAGCCGATGGCGCTGGGGCGGGGTGACCGAGGGGCGCGGGGCAGGGCGGCCGGGGGAGCCGATGGGGCTGGGGTGGGCTGGCCGAGGGGCGCGTTGCAGGGCGGTCGGGGGAGCCGAGGCGCTGGGGTGGGCTGGCCGAGGGGCGCGGGGCAGGGCGGCCGGGGGAGCCCAGGGCGCTGGGGGGGGCTGGCCGAGGGGCGCGGGGCAGGGCGGCCGGGGGAGCCGAGGGTGCTGGGGTGGGGTGGCCGAGGGGCGCGGTGGCCGAGGGGCGCGGGGCAGGGCGGCCGGGGGAGCCCAGGGCGCTGGGGGGGGCTGGCCGAGGGGCGCGGTGCCGGGCGGCTGGGGGAGCCGAGGGCGCTGGGGGGGGCTGGTCGAGGGGCGCGGGGCAGGGCGGCCGGGGGAGCCGATGGCGCTGGGGCGGAGTGACCGAGGGGCGCGGGGCAGGGCGGCCGGGGGAGCCGATGGTGCTGGGGTGGGCTGGCCGAGGGGCGCGGTGCCGGGCGGCCGGGGGAGCCGAGGGCGCTGGGGTGGGCTGGCCGAGGGGCGCGGGGCAGGGCGGCCGGGGGAGCCGATGGCGCTGGGGGGGGCTGGCCGAGGGGCGCGGGGCAGGGCGGCCGGGGGAGCCGATGGCGCTGGGGTGGGCTGGCCGAGGGGCGCGGGGCAGGGCGGCCGGGGGAGCCGATGGTGCTGGGGTGGGCTGGCCCAGGGGCGCGGGGCAGGGCGGCCGGGGGAGCCGAGGGTGCTGGGGTGGGCTGGCCGAGGGGCGCGGGGCAGGGCGGCCGGGGGAGCCGAGGGTGCTGGGGCGGGCTGGCCGAGGGGCGCGGGGCAGGGCGGCCGGGGGAGCCGATGGCGCTGGGGTGGGCTGGCCGAGGGGCGCGGGGCAGGGCGGCCGGGGGAGCCGAGGGTGCTGGGGTGGGGTGGCCGAGGGGCGCGGTGGCCGAGGGGCGCGGTGCAGGGCGGCCGGGGGAGCCGAGGGCGCTGGGGTGGGCTGGCCGAGGGGCGCGGGGCAGGGCGGCCGGGGGAGCCGATGGTGCTGGGGTGGGCTGGCCGAGGGGCGCGGGGCAGGGCGGCCGGGGGAGCCGAGGGTGCTGGGGTGGGCTGGCCGAGGGGTGCGGTCTGGGCGGTCGGGGGAGGCGATGGTGCTGGGGCGGGCTGGCCGAGGGGCGCGGGGCAGGGCGGCCGGGGGAGCCGATGGTGCTGGGGTGGGCTGGCCGAGGGGTGCGGGGCAGGGCGGCCGGGGGAGCCGAGGGCGCTGGGGGGGGCTGGCCGAGGGGCGCGGGGCAGGGCGGCCGGGGGAGCCGAGGGCGCTGGGGGGGGCTGGCCGAGGGGCGCGGGGCAGGGCGGCCGGGGGAGCCCAGGGCGCTGGGGGGGGCTGGCCGAGGGGCGCGGTGCCGGGTGGCTGGGGGAGCCGAGGGCGCTGGGGGGGCTGGTCGAGGGGCGCGGGGCAGGGCGGCCGGGGGAGCCGATGGCGCTGGGGCGGGGTGACCGAGGGGCGCGGGGCAGGGCGGCCGGGGGAGCCGATGGCGCTGGGGTGGGCTGGCCGAGGGGCGCGGGGCAGGGCGGCCGGGGGAGCCGAGGGTGCTGGGGTGGGCTGGCCGAGGGGCGCGGGGCAGGGCGGCCGGGGTAGCCGAGGGTGCTGGGGTGGGCTGGCCGAGGGGCGCGGGGCAGGGCGGCCGGGGGAGCCGAGGGTGCTGGGGCGGGCTGGCCGAGGGGCGCGGGGCAGGGCGGCCGGGGGAGCCGATGGCGCTGGGGTGGGCTGGCCGAGGGGCGCGGGGCAGGGCGGCCGGGGGAGCCGAGGGTGCTGGGGTGGGGTGGCCGAGGGGCGCGGTGGCCGAGGGGCGCGGTGCAGGGCGGCCGGGGGAGCCGAGGGCGCTGGGGTGGGCTGGCCGAGGGGCGCGGGGCAGGGCGGCCGGGGGAGCCGATGGTGCTGGGGTGGGCTGGCCGAGGGGTGCGGGGCAGGGCGGCCGGGGGAGCCGAGGGTGCTGGGGTGGGCTGGCCGAGGGGCGCGGTGCAGGGCGGTCGGGGGAGCCGAGGGTGCTGGGGTGGGCTGGCCGAGGGGCGCGGGGCAGGGCGGCCGGGGGAGCCGAGGGCGCTGGGGGGGGCTGGCCGAGGGGCGCGGGGCAGGGCGGCCGGGGGAGCCGATGGTGCTGGGGTGGGCTGGCCGAGGGGCGCGGGGCAGGGCGGTCGGGGGAGCCGATGGTGCTGGGGCGGGCTGGCCGAGGGGCGCGGGGCAGGGCGGCCGGGGGAGACGAGGGCGCTGGGGGGGGGCTGGCCGAGGGGCGCGGGGCAGGGCGGCCGGGGGAGCCGAGGGTGCTGGGGTGGGCTGGCCGAGGGGCGCGGGGCAGGGCGGCCGGGGGAGCCGATGGTGCTGGGGTGGGCTGGCCGAGGGGCGCGGGGCAGGGCGGCCAGGGGAGCCGATGGTGCTGGGGTGGGCTGGCCGAGGGGCGCGGGGCAGGGTGGCCGGGGGAGCCGATGGTGCTGGGGTGGGCTGGCCGAGGGGCGCGGGGCAGGGCGGCTGGGGGAGCTGATGGTGCTGGGGTGGGCTGGCCGAGGGGCGCGGGGCAGGGCGGCCGGGGGAGCCGAGGGCGCTGGGGGGGGCTGGCCGAGGGGCGCGGTGCAGGGCGGTCGGGGGAGCCGAGGGTGCTGGGGTGGGCTGGCCGAGGGGCGCGGGGCAGGGCGGCCGGGGGAGCCGAGGGCGCTGGGGGGGGCTGGCCGAGGGGTGCGGTCTGGGCGGTCGGGGGAGGCGATGGTGCTGGGGCGGGCTGGCCGAGGGGCGCGGGGCAGGGCGGCCGGGGGAGCCGATGGTGCTGGGGTGGGCTGGCCGAGGGGTGCGGGGCAGGGCGGCCGGGGGAGCCGAGGGCGCTGGGGGGGGCTGGCCGAGGGGCGCGGGGCAGGGCGGCCGGGGGAGCCGAGGGCGCTGGGGGGGGCTGGCCGAGGGGCGCGGTGCCGGGCGGCTGGGGGAGCCGAGGGCGCTGGGGGGGGCTGGTCGAGGGGCGCGGGGGCAGGGCGGCCGGGGGAGCCGATGGCGCTGGGGCGGGGTGACCGAGGGGCGCGGGGCAGGGCGGCCGGGGGAGCCGATGGCGCTGGGGTGGGCTGGCCGAGGGGCGCGGGGCAGGGCGGCCGGGGGAGCCGAGGGCGCTGGGGTGGGCTGGCCGAGGGGCGCGGGGCAGGGCGGCCGGGGGAGCCGATGGCGCTGGGGTGGGCTGGCCGAGGGGCGCGGGGCAGGGCGGCCGGGGGAGCCGATGGTGCTGGGGTGGGCTGGCCGAGGGGCGCGGGGCAGGGCGGCCGGGGGAGCCGAGGGTGCTGGGGTGGGCTGGCCGAGGGGCGCGGGGCAGGGCGGCCGGGGGAGCCGAGGGTGCTGGGGCGGGCTGGCCGAGGGGCGCGGGGGCAGGGCGGCCGGGGGAGCCGATGGCGCTGGGGTGGGCTGGCCGAGGGGCGCGGGGCAGGGCGGCCGAGGGAGCCGAGGGTGCTGGGGTGGGGTGGCCGAGGGGCGCGGTGGCCGAGGGGCGCGGTGCAGGGCGGCCGGGGGAGCCGAGGGCGCTGGGGTGGGCTGGCCGAGGGGCGCGGGGCAGGGCGGCCGGGGGAGCCGATGGTGCTGGGGTGGGCTGGCCGAGGGATGCGGGGCAGGGCGGCCGGGGGAGCCGAGGGTGCTGGGGTGGGCTGGCCGAGGGGTGCGGTCTGGGCGGTCGGGGGAGGCGATGGTGCTGGGGTGGGCTGGCCGAGGGGTGCGGGGCAGGGCGGTCGGGGGAGCCGAGGGTGCTGGGGTGGGCTGGCTGAGGGGCGCGGGGCAGGGCGGCCGGGGGAGCCGATGGTGCTGGGGTGGGCTGGCCGAGGGGCGCGGAGCAGGGCGGCCGGGGGAGCCGATGGTGCTGGGGTGGGCTGGCCGAGGGGCGCGGGGCAGGGCGGCCGGGGGAGCCGAGGGTGCTGGGGTGGGCTGGCCGAGGGGTGCGGTCTGGGCGGTCGGGGGAGGCGATGGTGCTGGGGTGGGCTGGCCGAGGGGCGCGGGCAGGGCGGCCGGGGGAGCCGAGGGCGCTGGGGTGGGCTGGCCGAGGGGCGCGGGGCAGGGTGGCCGGGGGAGCCGATGGTGCTGGGGTGGGCTGGCCGAGGGGCGCGGGGCAGGGCGGCCGGGGGAGCCGATGGCGCTGGGGTGGGCTGGCCGAGGGGCGCGGGGCAGGGCGGCCGGGGGAGCCGAGGGTGCTGGGGTGGGGTGGCCGAGGGGCGCGGTGGCCGAGGGGCGCGGTGCAGGGCGGCCGGGGGAGCCGAGGGCGCTGGGGTGGGCTGGCCGAGGGGCGCGGGGCAGGGCGGCCGGGGGAGCCGAGGGCGCTGGGGGGGGCTGGCCGAGGGGCGCGGGGCAGGGCGGCCGGGGGAGCCGAGGGCGCTGGGGGGGGCTGGCCGAGGGGCGCGGGGCAGGGCGGCCGGGGGAGCCCAGGGCGCTGGGGGGGGCTGGCCGAGGGGCGCGGGGCAGGGCGGCCGGGGGAGCCCAGGGCGCTGGGGGGGGCTGGCCGAGGGGCGCGGGGCAGGGCGGCCGGGGGAGCCCAGGGCGCTGGGGGGGGCTGGCCGAGGGGCGCGGTGCCGGGCGGCTGGGGGAGCCGAGGGCGCTGGGGGGGGCTGGTCGAGGGGCGCGGGGCAGGGCGGACGGGGGAGCCGATGGCGCTGGGGCGGGGTGACCGAGGGGCGCGGGGCAGGGCGGCCGGGGGAGCCGATGGGGCTGGGGTGGGCTGGCCGAGGGGCGCGGGGCAGGGCGGCCGGGGGAGCCGAGGGCGCTGGGGTGGGCTGGCCGAGGGGCGCGGGGCAGGGCGGCCGGGGGAGCCGATGGCGCTGGGGTGGGCTGGGCGAGGGGCGCGGGGCAGGGCGGCCGGGGGAGCCGATGGCGCTGGGGTGGGCTGGCCGAGGGGCGCGGGGCAGGGCGGCCGGGGGAGCCGAGGGCGCTGGGGGGGGCTGGCCGAGGGGCGCGGGGCAGGGCGGCCGGGGGAGCCCAGGGCGCTGGGGGGGGCTGGCCGAGGGGCGCGGTGCCGGGCGGCAGGGGGAGCCGAGGGCGCTGGGGGGGGCTGGTCGAGGGGCGCGGGGCAGGGCGGCCGGGGGAGCCGATGGCGCTGGGGCGGGGTGACCGAGGGGCGCGGGGCAGGGCGGCCGGGGGAGCCGAGGGCGCTGGGGTGGGCTGGCCGAGGGGCGCGGGGCAGGGCGGCCGGGGGAGCCGATGGCGCTGGGGTGGGCTGGCCGAGGGGCACGGGGCAGGGCGGCCGGGGGAGCCGATGGCGCTGGGGTGGGCTGGCCGAGGGGCGCGGGGCAGGGCGGCCGGGGGAGCCGAGGGTGCTGGGGTGGGGTGGCCGAGGGGCGCGGTGGCCGAGGGGCGCGGTGCAGGGCGGCCGGGGGAGCCGAGGGCGCTGGGGTGGGCTGGCCGAGGGGCGCGGGGCAGGGCGGCCGGGGGAGCCGAGGGCGCTGGGGGGGGCTGGCCGAGGGGCGCGGGGCAGGGCGGCCGGGGGAGCCGAGGGCGCTGGGGGGGGCTGGCCGAGGGGCGCGGGGCAGGGCGGCCGGGGGAGCCCAGGGCGCTGGGGGGGGCTGGCCGAGGGGCGCGGTGCCGGGCGGCTGGGGGAGCCGAGGGCGCTGGGGGGGGCTGGTCGAGGGGCGCGGGGCAGGGCGGCCGGGGGAGCCGATGGCGCTGGGGCGGGGTGACCGAGGGGCGCGGGGCAGGGCGGCCGGGGGAGCCGATGGGGCTGGGGTGGGCTGGCCGAGGGGCGCGGGGCAGAGCGGCCGGGGGAGCCGAGGGCGCTGGGGTGGGCTGGCCGAGGGGCGCGGGGCAGGGCGGCCGGGGGAGCCCGATGGCGCTGGGGTGGGCTGGCCGAGGGGCGCGGGGCAGGGCGGCCGGGGGAGCCGATGGCGCTGGGGTGGGCTGGCCGAGGGGCGCGGGGCAGGGCGGCCGGGGGAGCCGATGGCGCTGGGGTGGGCTGGCCCAGGGGGCGCGGGCAGGGCGGCCGGGGGAGCCGAGGGTGCTGGGGCGGGCTGGCCGAGGGGCGCGGGGCAGGGCGGCCGGGGGAGCCGAGGGTGCTGGGGCGGGCCGGCCGAGGGGCGCGGGGCAGGGCGGCCGGGGAGCCGATGGCGCTGGGGTGGGCTGGCCGAGGGGCGCGGGGCAGGGCGGCCGGGGAGCCGAGGGTGCTGGGGTGGGGTGGCCGAGGGGCGCGGTGGCCGAGGGGCGCGGTGCAGGGCGGCCGGGGGAGCCGAGGGCGCTGGGGTGGGCTGGCCGAGGGGCGCAGGGCAGGGCGGCCGGGGGAGCCGATGGTGCTGGGGTGGGCTGGCCGAGGGGCGCGGGGCAGGGCGGCCGGGGGAGCCGAGGGTGCTGGGGTGGGCTGGCCGAGGGGTGCGGTCTGGGCGGTCGGGGGAGGCGATGGTGCTGGGGCGGGCTGGCCGAGGGGCGCGGGGCAGGGCGGCCGGGGGAGCCGATGGTGCTGGGGTGGGCTGGCCGAGGGGTGCGGGGCAGGGCGGCCGGGGGAGCCGAGGGCGCTGGGGGGGGCTGGCCGAGGGGCGCGGGGCAGGGCGGCCGGGGGAGCCGAGGGCGCTGGGGGGGGCTGGCCGAGGGGCGCGGGGCAGGGCGGCCGGGGGAGCCCAGGGCGCTGGGGGGGGCTGGCCGAGGGGCGCGGTGCCGGGCGGCTGGGGGAGCCGAGGGCGCTGGGGTGGGCTGGTCGAGGGGCGCGGGGCAGGGCGGCCGGGAGAGCCGATGGCGCTGGGGCGGGGTGACCGAGGGGCGCGGGCAGGGCGGCCGGGGGAGCCGATGGTGCTGGGGTGGGCTGGCCGAGGGGCGCGGGGCAGGGCGGCCGGGGGAGCCGAGGGTGCTGGGGTGGGCTGGCCGAGGGGCGCGGGGCAGGGCGGTGGGGGGAGCCGAGGGTGCTGGGGTGGGCTGGCCGAGGGGCGCGGGGCAGGGCGGCCGGGGGAGCCGATGGTGCTGGGGTGGGCTGGCCGAGGGGCGCGGGCAGGGCGGCCGGGGGAGCCGAGGGTGCTGGGGTGGGCTGGCCGAGGGGCGCGGGGCAGGGCGGCCGGGGGAGCCGAGGGTGCTGGGGCGGGCTGGCCGAGGGGCGCGGGGCAGGGCGGCCGGGGGAGCCGACGGCGCTGGGGTGGGCTGGCCGAGTGGCGCGGGGCAGGGCGGCCGGGGGAGCCGAGGGTGCTGGGGTGGGGTGGCCGTGGGGCGCGGTGGCCGAGGGGCGCGGTGCAGGGCGGCCGGGGGAGCCGAGGGCGCTGGGGTGGGCTGGCCGAGGGGCGCGGGGCAGGGCGGCCGGGGAGCCGAGGGCGCTGGGGGGGGCTGGCCGAGGGGCGCGGGGCAGGGCGGCCGGGAAGCCGATGGTGCTGGGGTGGGCTGGCCGAGGGGCGCGGGGCAGGGCGGTCGGGGAGCCGATGGTGCTGGGGCGGGCTGGCCGAGGGGCGCGGGGCAGGGCGGCCGGGGGAGCCGAGGGCGCTGGGGGGGGCTGGCCGAGGGGCGCGGGGCAGGGCGGCCGGGGGAGCCGAGGGCGCTGGGGTGGGCTGGCCGAGGGGCGCGGGGCAGGGCGGTCGGGGGAGCCGAGGGTGCTGGGGTGGGCTGGCCGAGGGGCGCGGGGCAGGGCGGCCGGGGAGCCGATGGCGCTGGGGGGGGCTGGCCGAGGGGCGCGGGGCAGGGCGGCCGGGGGAGCCGAGGGTGCTGGGGTGGGCTGGCCGAGGGGCGCGGGGCAGGGCGGCCGGGGGAGCCGATGGTGCTGGGGTGGGCTGGCCGAGGGGCGCGGGGCAGGGCGGTCGGGGGAGCCGATGGTGCTGGGGTGGGCTGGCCGAGGGGCGCGGGGCAGGGCGGCCGGGGGAGCCGATGGTGCTGGGGCGGGCTGGCCGAGGGGCGCGGGGCAGGGCGGCCGGGGGAGCCGAGGGCGCTGGGGCGGGCTGGCCGAGGGGCGCGGGGCAGGGCGGCCGGGGGAGCCGATGGTGCTGGGGCGGGCTGGCCGAGGGGCGCGGGGCAGGGCGGCCGGGGGAGCCGATGGTGCTGGGGTGGGCTGGCCCAGGGGCGCGGGGCAGGGCGGCCGGGGGAGCCGAGGGTGCTGGGGCGGGCTGGCCGAGGGGCGCGGGCAGGGCGGCCGGGGGAGCCGAGGGTGCTGGGGCGGGCTGGCCGAGGGGCGCGGGGCAGGGCGGCCGGGGGAGCCGAGGGTGCTGGGGTGGGGTGGCCGAGGGGCGCGGGGCAGGGCGGCCGGGGGAGCCGAGGGTGCTGGGGTGGGGTGGGCGAGGGGCGCGGGGCAGGGCGGCCGGGGGAGCCGATGGTGCTGGGGTGGGCTGGCGAGGGGCGCGGGGCAGGGCGGCCGGGGGAGCCGAGGGTGCTGGGGTGGGCTGGCCGAGGGGTGCGGTCTGGGCGGTCGGGGAGGCGATGGTGCTGGGGCGGGCTGGCCGAGGGGCGCGGGGCAGGGCGGCCGGGGGAGCCGATGGTGCTGGGGTGGGCTGGCCGAGGGGCGCGGGGCAGGGCGGCCGGGGGAGCCGAGGGCGCTGGGGTGGGCTGGCCGAGGGGCGCGGGGCAGGGCGGCCGGGGGAGCCGAGGGCGCTGGGGGGGGCTGGCCGAGGGGCGCGGGGCAGGGCGGCCGGGGGAGCCGAGGGCGCTGGGGGGGGCTGGCCGAGGGCGCGGGGCAGGGCGGCCGGGGGAGCCCAGGGCGCTGGGGGGGGCTGGCCGAGGGGCGCGGTGCCGGGCGGCTGGGGGAGCCGAGGGCGCTGGGGGGGGCTGGTCGAGGGGCGCGGGGCAGGGCGGCCGGGGGAGCCGATGGCGCTGGGGCGGGGTGACCGAGGGGCGCGGGGCAGGGCGGCCGGGGGAGCCGATGGTGCTGGGGTGGGCTGGCCGAGGGGCGCGGGGCAGGGCGGCCGGGGGAGCCGAGGGCGCTGGGGGTGGGCTGGCCGAGGGGCGCGAGGCAGGGCGGCCGGGGGAGCCGAGGGCGCTGGGGTGGGCTGGCCGAGGGGCGCGGGGCAGGGCGGCTGGGGGAGCCGATGGCGCTGGGGTGGGCTGGCTGAGGGGCGCGGGGCAGGGCGGCCGGGGGAGCCGATGGTGCTGGGGTGGGCTGGCCGAGGGTGCGGTCTGGGCGGTCGGGGGAGGCGATGGTGCTGGGGTGGGCTGGCCGAGGGGCGCGGGGCAGGGCGGTCGGGGGAGCCGAGGGTGCTGGGGTGGGCTGGCCGAGGGGCGCGGGGCAGGGCGGCCGGGGGAGCCGATGGTGCTGGGGTGGGCTGGCCGAGGGGCGCGGGCAGGGCGGCCGGGGGAGCCGAGGGCGCTGGGGTGGGCTGGCCGAGGGGCGCGGGGCAGGGTGCTGGGGGAGCGATGGTGCGGTGGCTGGGGAGCCGATGGTGCTGGGGTGGGCTGGCCGAGGGGTGCGGTGCAGGGCGGCTGGGGGAGCTGATGGTGCTGGGGTGGGCTGGCCCAGGGGCGCGGGGCAGGGCGGCCGGGGGAGCCGAGGGCGCTGGGGGGGGCTGGCCGAGGGGCGCGGTGCAGGGCGGTCGGGGGAGCCGAGGGCGCTGGGGTGGGCTGGCCGAGGGGCGCGGGGCAGGGCGGCCGGGGAGCCGAGGCGCTGGGGGGGGCTGGCCGAGGGGCGCGGGCAGGGCGGCCGGGGGAGCCGAGGGTGCTGGGGTGGGCTGGCCGAGGGGCGCGGGGCAGGGCGGCCGGGGGAGCCGATGGTGCTGGGGTGGGCTGGCCGAGGGGCGCGGTGCCGGGCGGCCGGGGGAGCCGATGGTGCTGGGGTGGGCTGGCCGAGGGGCGCGGTGCCGGGCGGCCGGGGGAGCCGATGGTGCTGGGGTGGGCTGGCCGAGGGGCGCGGGGCAGGGCGGTCGGGGGAGCCGATGGTGCTGGGGTGGGCTGGCCGAGGGGCGCGGGGCAGGGCGGTCGGGGGAGCCGATGGTGCTGGGGCGGGCTGGCCGAGGGGCGCGGGGCAGGGCGGCCGGGGGAGCCGAGGGTGCTGGGGCGGGCTGGCCGAGGGGCGCGGGGCAGGGCGGCCGGGGGAGCCGAGGGTGCTGGGGCGGGCTGGCCGAGGGGCGCGGGGCAGGGCGGCCGGGGAGCCGAGGGTGCTGGGGTGGGGTGGCCGAGGGGCGCGGGGCAGGGCGGCCGGGGGAGCCGAGGGTGCTGGGGTGGGGTGGGCGAGGGGCGCGGGGCAGGGCGGCCGGGGGAGCCGATGGTGCTGGGGTGGGCTGGCCGAGGGGCGCGGGGCAGGGCGGCCGGGGGAGCCGAGGGTGCTGGGGTGGGCTGGCCGAGGGGTGCGGTCTGGGCGGTCGGGGGAGGCGATGGTGCTGGGGCGGGCTGGCCGAGGGGCGCGGGGCAGGGCGGCCGGGGGGAGCCGATGGTGCTGGGGTGGGCTGGCCGAGGGGCGCGGGGCAGGGCGGCCGGGGGAGCCGAGGGCGCTGGGGGGGGCTGGCCGAGGGGCGCGGGGCAGGGCGGCCGGGGGAGCCGAGGGCGCTGGGGGGGGCTGGCCGAGGGGCGCGGGGCAGGGCGGCCGGGGGAGCCCAGGGCGCTGGGGGGGGCTGGCCGAGGGTCGCGGTGCCGGGCGGCTGGGGGAGCCGAGGGCGCTGGGGGGGGCTGGTCGAGGGGCGCGGGGCAGGGCGGCCGGGGGAGCCGATGGCGCTGGGGCGGGGTGACCGAGGGGCGCGGGGCAGGGCGGCCGGGGAGCCGATGGTGCTGGGGTGGGCTGGCCGAGGGGCGCGGGGCAGGGCGGCCGGGGGAGCCGAGGGCGCTGGGGTGGGCTGCCGAGGGGCGCGAGGCAGGGCGGCCGGGGGAGCCGAGGGCGCTGGGGTGGGCTGGCCGAGGGGCGCGGGGCAGGGCGGCTGGGGGAGCCGATGGCGCTGGGGTGGGCTGGCTGAGGGGCGCGGGGCAGGGCGGCCGGGGGAGCCGATGGTGCTGGGGTGGGGCTGGCCGAGGGGTGCGGTCTGGGCGGTCGGGGGAGGCGATGGTGCTGGGGTGGGCTGGCCGAGGGGCGCGGGGCAGGGCGGTCGGGGGAGCCGAGGGTGCTGGGGTGGGCTGGCCGAGGGGCGCGGGGCAGGGCGGCCGGGGGAGCCGATGGTGCTGGGGTGGGCTGGCCGAGGGGCGCGGGGCAGGGCGGCCGGGGGAGCCGAGGGCGCTGGGGTGGGCTGGCCGAGGGGCGCGGGGCAGGGTGGCTGGGGGAGCCGATGGTGCTGGGGTGGGCTGGCCGAGGGGTGCGGTGCAGGGCGGCTGGGGGAGCTGATGGTGCTGGGGTGGGCTGGCCCAGGGGCGCGGGGCAGGGCGGCCGGGGGAGCCGAGGGCGCTGGGGGGGGCTGGCCGAGGGGCGCGGTGCAGGGCGGTCGGGGGAGCCGAGGGCGCTGGGGTGGGCTGGCCGAGGGGCGCGGGGCAGGGCGGCCGGGGGAGCCGAGGGCGCTGGGGGGGGCTGGCCGAGGGGCGCGGGGCAGGGCGGCCGGGGGAGCCGAGGGTGCTGGGGTGGGCTGGCCGAGGGGCGCGGGGCAGGGCGGCCGGGGGAGCCGATGGTGCTGGGGTGGGGCTGGCCGAGGGGCGCGGTGCCGGGCGGCCGGGGGAGCCGATGGTGCTGGGGTGGGCTGGCCGAGGGGCGCGGGGCAGGGCGGCCGGGGGAGCCGATGGTGCTGGGGTGGGCTGGCCGAGGGGCGCGGTGCCGGGCGGCCGGGGGAGCCGATGGTGCTGGGGTGGGCTGGCCGAGGGGCGCGGGGCAGGGCGGTCGGGGGAGCCGATGGTGCTGGGGTGGGCTGGCCGAGGGGCGCGGGGCAGGGCGGTCGGGGGAGCCGATGGTGCTGGGGCGGGCTGGCCGAGGGGCGCGGGGCAGGGCGGCCGGGGGAGCCGAGGGCGCTGGGGCGGGCTGGCCGAGGGGCGCGGTGCAGGGCGGTCGGGGGAGCCGAGGGTGCTGGGGTGGGCTGGCCGAGGGGTCGCGGGGCAGGGCGGTCGGGGGAGCCGAGGGCGCTGGGGCGGGCTGGCCGAGGGGCGCGGGGCAGGGCGGCCGGGGGAGCCGATGGTGCTGGGGTGGGCTGGCCGAGGGGCGCGGGGCAGGGCGGTCGGGGGAGCCGATGGTGCTGGGGTGGGCTGGCCGAGGGGCGCGGTGCCGGGCGGCCGGGGGAGCCGATGGTGCTGGGGTGGCTGCCGAGGGGCGCGGGGCAGGGCGGTCGGGGGAGCCGATGGAGCTGGGGTGGGCTGGCCGAGGGGCGCGGGGCAGGGCGGCCGGGGGAGCCGAGGGCGCTGGGGGGGGCTGGCCGAGGGGCGCGGGGGCAGGGCGGTCGGGGGAGCCGAGGGTGCTGGGGTGGGCTGGCCGAGGGGCGCGGGGCAGGGCGGCCGGGGGAGCCGAGGGCGCTGGGGGGGGCTGGCCGAGGGGCGCGGGGCAGGGCGGCCGGGGGAGCCGAGGGTGCTGGGGTGGGCTGGCCGAGGGGCGCGGGGCAGGGCGGCCGGGGGAGCCGATGGTGCTGGGGTGGGCTGGCCGAGGGGCGCGGTGCCGGGCGGCCGGGGGAGCCGATGGTGCTGGGGTGGGCTGGCCGAGGGGCGCGGGGCAGGGCGGTCGGGGGAGCCGATGGTGCTGGGGTGGGCTGGCCGAGGGGCGCGGTGCCGGGCGGCCGGGGGAGCCGATGGTGCTGGGGTGGGCTGGCCGAGGGGCGCGGGGCAGGGCGGTCGGGGGAGCCGATGGTGCTGGGGTGGGCTGGCCGAGGGGCGCGGGGCCGGGCGGCCGGGGGAGCCGATGGTGCTGGGGTGGGCTGGCCGAGGGGCGCGGGGCCGGGCGGCCGGGGGAGCGATGGTGCTGGGGTGGGCTGGCCGAGGGGCGCGGTGCCGGGCGGCCTGGGGAGCCGATGGTGCTGGGGTGGGCTGGCCGAGGGGCGCGGGGCAGGGCGGTCGGGGGAGCCGATGGTGCTGGGGTGGGCTGGCCGAGGGGCGCGGGGCAGGGCGGCCGGGGGAGCCGAGGGCGCTGGGGCGGGCTGGCCGAGGGGCGCGGGGCAGGGCGGCCGGGGGAGCCGAGGGCGCTGGGGCGGGCTGACCGAGGGGCGCGGTGCAGGGCGGCCGGGGGAGCCGATGGTGCTGGGCCGGGCTGGCCGAGGGGCGCGGTGCAGGGCGGCCGGGGGAGCCGAGGGCGCTGGGGCGGGCTGGCCGAGGGGCGCGGGGCAGGGCGGCCGGGGGAGCCGAGGGGCGCTGGGGTGGGCTGGGGCGCTGGGCAGGGCGGTCGGGGGAGCCGAGGGTGCTGGGGTGGGCTGGCCGAGGGGCGCGGGGCAGGGCGGCCGGGGGAGCCGAGGGCGCTGGGGGGGGCTGGCCGAGGGGCGCGGGGCAGGGCGGCCGGGGGAGCCGAGGGTGCTGGGGTGGGCTGGCCGAGGGGCGCGGGGCAGGGCGGCCGGGGGAGCCGATGGTGCTGGGGTGGGCTGGCCGAGGGGCGCGGGGCAGGGCGGTCGGGGGAGCCGATGGTGCTGGGGTGGGCTGGCCGAGGGGCGCGGTGCCGGGCGGCCGGGGGAGCCGATGGTGCTGGGGTGGGCTGGCCGAGGGGCGCGGGGCAGGGCGGTCGGGGAGCCGATGGAGCTGGGGTGGGCTGGCCGAGGGGCGCGGGCAGGGCGGCCGGGGGAGCCGAGGGCGCTGGGGGGGGCTGGCCGAGGGGCGCGGTGCAGGGCGGTCGGGGAGCCGAGGGTGCTGGGGTGGGCTGGCCGAGGGGCGCGGGGCAGGGCGGCCGGGGGAGCCGAGGGCGCTGGGGGGGGCTGGCCGAGGGCGCGGGGCAGGGCGGCCGGGGGAGCCGATGGTGCTGGGGTGGGCTGGCCGAGGGGCGCGGTGCCGGGCGGCCGGGGGAGCCGATGGTGCTGGGGTGGGCTGGCCGAGGGGCGCGGGGCAGGGCGGTCGGGGGAGCCGATGGTGCTGGGGTGGGCTGGCCGAGGGGCGCGGTGCCGGGCGGCCGGGGGAGCCGATGGTGCTGGGGTGGGCTGGCCGAGGGGCGCGGGGCAGGGCGGTCGGGGGAGCCGATGGTGCTGGGGTGGGCTGGCCGAGGGGCGCGGGGCCGGGCGGCCGGGGGAGCCGATGGTGCTGGGGTGGGCTGGCCGAGGGGCGCGGGGCCGGGCGGCCGGGGGAGCCGATGGTGCTGGGGTGGGCTGGCCGAGGGGCGCGGTGCCGGGCGGCCTGGGGAGCCGATGGTGCTGGGGTGGGCTGGCCGAGGGGCGCGGGGCAGGGCGGTCGGGGGAGCCGATGGTGCTGGGGTGGGCTGGCCGAGGGGCGCGGGGCAGGGCGGCCGGGGGAGCCGAGGGCGCTGGGGCGGGCTGGCCGAGGGGCGCGGGGCAGGGCGGCCGGGGGGAGCCGAGGGCGCTGGGGCGGGCTGACCGAGGGGCGCGGTGCAGGGCGGCCGGGGGAGCCGATGGTGCTGGGCCGGGCTGGCCGAGGGGCGCGGTGCAGGGCGGCCGGGGGAGCCGAGGGCGCTGGGGCGGGCTGGCCGAGGGGCGCGGGGCAGGGCGGCCGGGGGAGCCGAGGGGCGCTGGGGTGGGCTGGGGCGCTGGGCAGGGCGGTCGGGGGAGCCGAGGGTGCTGGGGTGGGCTGGCCGAGGGGCGCGGGGCAGGGCGGCCGGGGGAGCCGAGGGCGCTGGGGGGGCTGGCCGAGGGGCGCGGGGCAGGGCGGCCGGGGGAGCCGAGGGTGCTGGGGTGGGCTGGCCGAGGGGCGCGGGGCAGGGCGGCCGGGGGAGCCGATGGTGCTGGGGTGGGCTGGCCGAGGGGCGCGGGGCCGGGCGGCCGGGGGAGCCGATGGTGCTGGGGTGGGCTGGCCGAGGGGCGCGGGGCAGGGCGGCCGGGGGAGCCGAGGGCGCTGGGGCGGGCTGACCGAGGGGCGCGGTGCAGGGCGGCCGGGGGAGCCGATGGTGCTGGGCCGGGCTGGCCGAGGGGCGCGGTGCAGGGCGGCCGGGGGAGCCGAGGGCGCTGGGGCGGGCTGGCCGAGGGGCGCGGGGCAGGGCGGCCGGGGGAGCCGAGGGGCGCTGGGGTGGGCTGGGGCGCTGGGCAGGGCGGTCGGGGGAGCCGAGGGTGCTGGGGTGGGCTGGCCGAGGGGCGCGGGGGCAGGGCGGCCGGGGGAGCCGAGGGCGCTGGGGGGGGCTGGCCGAGGGGCGCGGGGCAGGGCGGCCGGGGGAGCCGAGGGTGCTGGGGTGGGCTGGCCGAGGGGCGCGGGGGCAGGGCGGCCGGGGGAGCCGATGGTGCTGGGGTGGGGCTGGCCGAGGGGCGCGGGGCAGGGCGGTCGGGGGAGCCGATGGTGCTGGGGTGGGCTGGCCGAGGGGCGCGGTGCCGGGCGGCCGGGGGAGCCGATGGTGCTGGGGTGGGCTGGCCGAGGGGCGCGGGGCAGGGCGGTCGGGGGAGCCGATGGAGCTGGGGTGGGCTGGCCGAGGGGCGCGGGGCAGGGCGGCCGGGGGAGCCGAGGGCGCTGGGGGGGGCTGGCCGAGGGGCGCGGTGCAGGGCGGTCGGGGGAGCCGAGGGTGCTGGGGTGGGCTGGCCGAGGGGCGCGGGGCAGGGCGGCCGGGGGAGCCGAGGGCGCTGGGGGGGGCTGGCCGAGGGGCGCGGGGCAGGGCGGCCGGGGGAGCCGAGGGTGCTGGGGTGGGCTGGCCGAGGGGCGCGGGGCAGGGCGGCCGGGGGAGCCGATGGTGCTGGGGTGGGCTGGCCGAGGGGCGCGGTGCCGGGCGGCCGGGGGAGCCGATGGTGCTGGGGTGGGCTGGCCGAGGGGCGCGGGGCAGGGCGGTCGGGGGAGCCGATGGTGCTGGGGTGGGCTGGCCGAGGGGCGCGGTGCCGGGCGGCCGGGGAGCCGATGGTGCTGGGGTGGGCTGGCCGAGGGGCGCGGGGCAGGGCGGTCGGGGGAGCCGATGGTGCTGGGGTGGGCTGGCCGAGGGGCGCGGGGCCGGGCGGCCGGGGGAGCCGATGGTGCTGGGGTGGGCTGGCCGAGGGGCGCGGGGCCGGGCGGCCGGGGGAGCCGATGGTGCTGGGGTGGGCTGGCCGAGGGGCGCGGTGCCGGGCGGCCTGGGGAGCCGATGGTGCTGGGGTGGGCTGGCCGAGGGGCGCGGGGCAGGGCGGTCGGGGGAGCCGATGGTGCTGGGGTGGGCTGGCCGAGGGGCGCGGGGCAGGGCGGCCGGGGGAGCCGAGGGCGCTGGGGCGGGCTGGCCGAGGGGCGCGGGGCAGGGCGGCCGGGGGAGCCGAGGGCGCTGGGGCGGGCTGACCGAGGGGCGCGGTGCAGGGCGGCCGGGGGAGCCGATGGTGCTGGGCCGGGCTGGCCGAGGGGCGCGGTGCAGGGCGGCCGGGGGAGCCGAGGGCGCTGGGGCGGGCTGGCCGAGGGGGCGCGGGGCAGGGCGGCCGGGGGAGCCGAGGGGCGCTGGGGTGGGCTGGGGCGCTGGGCAGGGCGGTCGGGGGAGCCGAGGGTGCTGGGGTGGGCTGGCCGAGGGGCGCGGGGCAGGGCGGCCGGGGGAGCCGAGGGCGCTGGGGGGGGCTGGCCGAGGGCGCGGGGCAGGGCGGCCGGGGGAGCCGAGGGTGCTGGGGTGGGCTGGCCGAGGGGCGCGGGGCAGGGCGGCCGGGGGAGCCGATGGTGCTGGGGTGGGCTGGCCGAGGGGCGCGGGGCCGGGCGGCCGGGGAGCCGATGGTGCTGGGGTGGGCTGGCCGAGGGGCGCGGGGCAGGGCGGTCGGGGGAGCCGAGGGTGCTGGGGTGGGCTGGCCGAGGGGCGCGGTGCCGGGCGGCCGGGGGAGCCGATGGTGCTGGGGTGGGCTGGCCGAGGGGCGCGGTGCCGGGCGGCCGGGGGAGCCGAGGGTGCTGGGGCGGGCTGGCCGAGGGGCGCGGGGCAGGGCGGTCGGGGGAGCCGATGGTGCTGGGGCGGGCTGGCCGAGGGGCGTGGGGCAGGGCGGCCGGGGGGAGCCGAGGGCGCTGGGGGGGGCTGGCCGAGGGGCGCGGGGCAGGGCGGCCGGGGGAGCCGAGGGCGCTGGGGTGGGCTGGCCGAGGGGCGCGGGGCAGGGCGGCCGGGGGAGGCGATGGTGCTGGGGCGGGCTGGCCGAGGGGCGCGGTGCCGGGCGGCCGGGGGAGCCGATGGTGCTGGGGTGGGCTGGCTGAGGGGCGCGGGGCAGGGCGGACGGGGGAGCCGATGGTGCTGGGGGTGGGCTGGCCGAGGGGCGCGGTGCCGGGCGGCCGGGGGAGCCGATGGTGCTGGGGTGGGCTGGCCGAGGGGCGCGGTGCCGGGCGGCCGGGGGAGCCGAGGGTGCTGGGGTGGGCTGGCCGAGGGGCGCGGGGCCGGGCGGCCGGGGGAGCAGAGGGTGCTGGGGCGGGCTGGCCGAGGGGCGCGGGGCAGGGTGGCCGGGGGAGCCGATGGTGCTGGGGTGGGCTGGCCGAGGGGCGCGGTGCCGGGCGGCCGGGGGAGCCGATGGTGCTGGGGTGGGCTGGCCGAGGGGCGCGGTGCCGGGCGGCCGGGGGAGCAGAGGGTGCTGGGGCGGGCTGGCCGAGGGGCGCGGGGCAGGGCGGCCGGGGGAGCCGAGGGCGCTGGGGCGGGCTGGCCGAGGGGCGCGGGGCAGGGCGGCCGGGGGAGCCGAGGGGCTGGGGCGGGCTGGCCGAGGGGCGCGGGGCAGGGCGGCCGGGGGAGGCGAGGGGCTGGGGCGGGCTGGCCGAGGGGCAGGGCGGCCGGGGGAGCCGAGGGCGCTGGGGTGGGCTGGCCGAGGGGCGCGGGGCAGGGCGGCCGGGGGAGCCGAGGGCGCTGGGGCGGGCTGGCCGAGGGGCGCGGGGCAGGGCGGCCGGGGGAGCCGAGGGGCTGGGGCGGGCTGGCCGAGGGGCGCGGGGCAGGGCGGCCGGGGGAGGCGAGGGGCTGGGGCGGGCTGGCCGAGGGGCGCGGGGCAGGGCGGCCGGGGGAGCCGAGGGCGCTGGGGTGGGCTGGCCGAGGGGCGCGGGGCAGGGCGGCCGGGGGAGCCGAGGGGCTGGGGCGGGCTGGCCGAGGGGCGCGGGGCAGGGCGGCCGGGGGAGCCGAGGGGCTGGGGCGGGCTGGCCGAGGGGCGCGGGGCAGGGCGGCCGGGGGAGGCGAGGGGCTGGGGGCGGGCTGGCCGAGGGGCGCGGGGCAGGGCGGCCGGGGGAGCCGAGGGCGCTGGGGCGGGCTTGGCCGAGGGGCGCGGGGCAGGGCGGCCGGGGGAGCCGAGGGGCTGGGGCGGGCTGGCCGAGGGGCGCGGGGCAGGGCGGCCGGGGGAGGCGATGGTGCTGGGGCGGGCTGGCCGAGGGGCGCGGGGCAGGGCGGCCGGGGGAGCCGATGGTGCTCGGGTGGGCTGGCCGAGGGGCGCGGGGCCGGGCGGCCGGGGAGCCGAGGGTGCTGGGGCGGGCTGGCCGAGGGGCGCGGGGCAGGGCGGCCGGGGGAGCCGATGGCGCTGGGGGGGGCTGGCCGAGGGGCGCGGGGCCGGGCGGCCGGGGGAGCCGATGGCGCTGGGGGGGGCTGGCCGAGGGGCGCGGGGCAGGGCGGCCGGGGGAGCCGAGGGCGCTGGGGTGGGCTGGCCGAGGGGCGCGGGGCAGGGCGGCCGGGGGAGCCGAGGGCGCTGGGGTGGGCTGGCCGAGGGGCGCGGGGCCGGGCGGCCGGGGGAGCCGATGGCGCTGGGGGGGGCTGGCCGAGGGGCGCGGGGCAGGGCGGCCGGGGGAGCCGAGGGCGCTGGGGTGGGCTGGCCGAGGGGCGCGGGGCAGGGCGGCCGGGGGAGCCGAGGGCGCTGGGTGGGCTGGCCGAGGGGCGCGGGGCAGGGCGGCCGGGGGAGCCGAGGGGCTGGGGCGGGCTGGCCGAGGGGCGCGGGCAGGGCGGCCGGGGGAGCCGAGGGCGCTGGGGGGGGCTGGCCGAGGGGCGCGGGGCAGGGCGGCCGGGGGAGCCGATGGTGCTCGGGTGGGCTGGCCGAGGGGCGCGGGCCGGGCGGCCGGGGAGCCGAGGGTGCTGGGGCGGGCTGGCCGAGGGGCGCGGGGCAGGGCGGCCGGGGAGCCGATGGTGCTCGGGTGGGCTGGCCGAGGGGCGCGGGGCCGGGCGGCCGGGGGAGCCGAGGGTGCTGGGGCGGGCTGGCCGAGGGGCGCGGGGCAGGGCGGCCGGGGGAGCCGATGGCGCTGGGGGGGGCTGGCCGAGGGGCGCGGGGCCGGGCGGCCGGGGGAGCCGATGGCGCTGGGGGGGGCTGGCCGAGGGGCGCGGGGCAGGGGCGGCCGGGGGAGCCGAGGGCGCTGGGGTGGGCTGGCCGAGGGGCGCGGGGCAGGGCGGCCGGGGGAGCCGAGGGCGCTGGGGTGGGCTGGCCGAGGGGCGCGGGGCCGGGCGGCCGGGGAGCCGATGGCGCTGGGGGGGGCTGGCCGAGGGGCGCGGGGCAGGGCGGCCGGGGGAGCCGAGGGCGCTGGGGGTGGGCTGGCCGAGGGGCGCGGGGCAGGGCGGCCGGGGGAGCCGAGGGGCTGGGGCGGGCTGGCCGAGGGGCGCGGGGCAGGGCGGCCGGGGGAGCCGAGGGCGCTGGGGGGGGCTGGCCGAGGGGCGCGGGGCAGGGCGGCCGGGGGAGCCGATGGTGCTCGGGTGGGCTGGCCGAGGGGCGCGGGGCCGGGCGGCCGGGGGAGGCCGAGGGTGCTGGGGCGGGCTGGCCGAGGGGCGCGGGGCAGGGCGGCCGGGGGAGCCGATGGTGCTCGGGTGGGCTGGCCGAGGGGCGCGGGGCCGGGCGGCCGGGGGAGCCGAGGGTGCTGGGGCGGGCTGGCCGAGGGGCGCGGGGCAGGGCGGCCGGGGGAGCCGATGGCGCTGGGGGGGGCTGGCCGAGGGGCGCGGGGCCGGGCGGCCGGGGGAGCCGATGGCGCTGGGGGGGCTGGCCGAGGGGCGCGGGGCAGGGCGGCCGGGGGAGCCGAGGGCGCTGGGGTGGGCTGGCCGAGGGGCGCGGGGCAGGGCGGCCGGGGGAGCCGAGGGCGCTGGGGTGGGCTGGCCGAGGGGCGCGGGGCCGGGCGGCCGGGGGAGCCGATGGTGCTGGGGTGGGCTGGCCGAGGGGCGCGGGGCCGGGCGGCCGGGGGAGCCGATGGCGCTGGGGGGGGCTGGCCGAGGGGCGCGGGGCAGGGCGGCCGGGGGAGCCGAGGGCGCTGGGGTGGGCTGGCCGAGGGGCGCGGGGCAGGGCGGCCGGGGGAGCCGAGGGGCTGGGGCGGGCTGGCCGAGGGGCGCGGGGCAGGGCGGCCGGGGGAGCCGAGGGCGCTGGGGGGGGCTGGCCGAGGGGCGCGGGGGCAGGGCGGCCGGGGGAGCCGAGGGCGCTGGGGGGGGCTGGCCGAGGGGCGCGGGGCAGGGCGGCCGGGGGAGCCGAGGGCGCTGGGGGGGGCTGGCCGAGGGGCGCGGGGCAGGGCGGCCGGGGGAGCCGAGGGCGCTGGGGGGGGCTGGCCGAGGGGCGCGGGGCAGGGCGGCCGGGGGAGCCGAGGGGCTGGGGCGGGCTGGCCGAGGGGCGCGGGGCAGGGCGGCCGGGGGAGCCGAGGGCGCTGGGGGGGGCTGGCCGAGGGGCGCGGGGCAGGGCGGCCGGGGGAGCCGAGGGCGCTGGGGGGGGCTGGCCGAGGGGCGCGGGGCAGGGCGGCCGGGGGAGCCGATGGCTGTTCTGCTCAAGCGCCGAGGACAGGAGGGAGGGGGAGGGGCTGGGGCAGGGGAGTTCGGGTCGGACCCGGGGGAAGCTGCTCCCACGCGCCGGGGCAGAGGCTGACGGGCCCGTTCGGGGAGCGCTGCCCTGGCCCCAGTGTCTGCGCGGGGGGGGGCGAGGGGCGGGGGCCCGACGCGCAGGCAGGACGGGGGGGCGGGGGGGGCTCTGCCCGGGGAGCGATTCGGGGAGCAGGGCTGAGAGCGGCGCCGCGGGACGGGCCCGGCCGCGAGACGGCCGCGAGACGCGCGGATCGACCCCGGGCCCCGCTCAGCCCCCGCGCACCGGCCGGGGACCCCCCAGGCCCAGAGCGGGGGGGGGGGGGGGGGGGGAGTCGCTTCCCCGCTGCCTCAGTTTCCCCATCGGGAGACGCGCCCTGCTCGGCCCAGCGCAGTGACCGGGGGGGGGCGGGGAGGGCTGCTCCCACCTGTGGCTCCGGCCCCTCAGTGCCGCTCCCGGCTCCTGCTTCCGGCTCCCACCGGCCCGGATCCGGCACGTGACGCGAGGCGGCCAATCAGCGGCGGCGCCTCCTGCGTTACCGGGGTAACCGCGTGGATCGCTCCCCCCCCCCCGCGTGCTGCCCGCGGCCCTGACCCCGTCGGCACAAATCGGCGCGTGTCGGGGTCACGACCTCTGACCCCCCCAGCTCCCCGCGCGGGGGCGGGGCCGGGGCTGCTCTGCGGGCGTGTCAGGCCTCTGCGCCCCGCCCGGGGGCCAGCGCTGGGGGCGGGGCCTTGGCTGGGCGGGGCCTCGTCTGGGGGCGGAAGTAACATGCTGGCTGGGGGGCGGGGCCTTCTACATGGGGGCGGGGTCTCGTTTAGGGCGGGGCCTGTGAGGTGGGGGCGGGGTCTCCCCTGGGGGCAGAAGACGGGCAGGTCCCGGTGTGGGGGGCGGGGAGGGTCCCCAGAACTACCTGCCAGTGTCTGGCGCCGTCTCGCGTGCCCCCGTCGCAGCCTGTCTCCTTAGGGCCCCGGGACCCCGCCCCCGCGCTGGGGCTGCGGTTCCCATGGCGACGGGGCGGGCGGCGGGGGAGGGGCCAGGGACACAGCGACTCAGCCCCCCCTCCGCCCCCGCCGGGCCTGGCGCGTGACATCGACGGGCGGGTCTGCCCGGCGAGCCCTGCGGCACCGCCCCTGACCCGGCGGGGGGAGGGGCCGGGGGGCCCGAGTGACCTGCACACGGGGGGGGGGCCGGGGGGCCCGAGTGACCTGCACACGGGGGGGGGCCGGGGGCCCGAGTGACCTGCACGCGGGGGGGGGGGCCGGGGGGCCCGAGTGACCCGCACACGGGGGGGGGGCCGGGGGGCCCGAGTGACCTGCACGCGGGGGGGGGGGCCGGGGGGCCCGAGTGACCCGCACACGGGGGGGGGGGCCGGGGGGCCCGAGTGACCCGCACACGGGGGGGGGGCCGGGGGGCCCGAGTGACCTGCACACGGGGGGGGGCCGGGGGCCCGAGTGACCTGCACGCGGGGGGGGGCCGGTGGCCCGAGTGACCCGCACACGGGGGGGGGGGGCCGGGGGGCCCGAGTGACCTGCACACGGGGGGGGCCGGGGGGCCCGAGTGACCTGCACGCGGGGGGGGGCCGGGGGGCCCGAGTGACCTGCACACGGGGGGGGGCCGGGGGCCCGAGTGACCTGCACGCGGGGGGGGGCCGGGGGGCGGGGCCGGGGGGCCCGAGTGACCTGCACACGGGGGGGGGCCGGGGGCCCGAGTGACCTGCACGCGGGGGGGGCCGGGGGGCCCGAGTGACCTGCACGCGGGGGGGGCGGGGCCCGAGTGCCCGGGGGGCCGCCCGAGTGACCTGCACACGGGGGGGGGTGGGGCCGGGGGGCCCGAGTGACCTGCACGCGGGGGGGGGCCGGGGGCCCGAGTGACCTGCACACGGGGGGGGGGGGCCGGGGGGCCGAGTGACCTGCACACGGGGGGGGGCCGGGGGGCCCGAGTGACCTGCACACGGGGGGGGGCCGGGGGCCCGAGTGACCTGCACGCGGGGGGGGGCCGGGGGGCCCGAGTGACCTGCACACGGGGGGGGGGCCGGGGGCCCGAGTGACCTGCACACGGGGGGGCCGGGGGCCCGAGTGACCTGCACACGGGGGGGGGCCGGGGGGCCCGAGTGACCTGCACACGGGGGGGGGCCGGGGGGCCGAGTGACCTGCACACGGGGGGGGCCGGGGGGCCGAGTGACCTGCACACGGGGGGGGCCGGGGGCCCGAGTGACCTGCACACGGGGGGGGGCCGGGGGGGCCCGAGTGACCGCACACGGGGGGGGGCCGGGGGCCCGAGTGACCTGCACACGGGGGGGGGGGCCGGGGGGCCCGAGTGACCTGCACACGGGGGGGGCCGGGGGGCCCGAGTGACCTGCACACGGGGGGGGGGCCGGGGGGCCCGAGTGACCTGCACACGGGGGGGGGGGCCGGGGGGCCCGAGTGACCTGCACACGGGGGGGGGCCGGGGGGCCCGAGTGACCTGCACACGGGGGGGGGCCGGGGGGCCCGAGTGACCTGCACACGGGGGGGGCCGGGGGGCCCGAGTGACCTGCACACGGGGGGGGGCCGGGGGCCCGGGCGCACGGGGGGCCGGGGCGAGTGACCTGCACACGGGGGGGGGGCCGGGGGGCCGAGTGACCTGCACACGGGGGAGGGCCGGGGGGCCCGAGTGACCTGCACGCGGGGAGGGCCGGGGGGCCCGAGTGACCTGCACACGGGGGGGGGCCGGGGGGCCCGAGTGACCTGCACACGGGGGGGGGCCGGGGGCCCGAGTGACCTGCACGCGGGGGGGGGGCCGGGGGGCCCGAGTGACCTGCACACGGGGGGGGGGGGGCGGGGGGCCCGAGTGACCTGCACACGGGGGGGCCGGGGGCCCGAGTGACCTGCACACGGGGTGGCCGGGGGGCCGAGTGACCTGCACGCGGGGGGGGGCCGGGGGGCCGAGTGACCTGCACACGGGGGGGGCCGGGGGCCCGAGTGACCTGCACACGGGGGGGGCCGGGGGCCCGAGTGACCTGCACACGGGGGGGGCCGGGGGGCCGAGTGACCTGCACGCGGGGGGGGGCCGGGGGCCGAGTGAACTGCACGCGGGGGGGGCCCAGGGGGCCGAGTGACCTGCACACGGGGGGGGGCCGGGGGGCCCGAGTGACCTGCACACGGGGGGGGGCCGGGGGGCCCGAGTGACCTGCACACGGGGGGGGCCGGGGGGCCCGAGTGACCTGCACACGGTGGGGGGCCTCGGGCCGCAAGGATCCGCTGCGGTTCACCAGGACGGAGCAGAGTCCGGCCCGCGGCGGAGGAGGCCCAGGCCTTGGTGCAGGCTGGGGGCGGGCTGGGGATTATGGGGGCGAGAGTGACAGTGGCCCTGGTGGCCAGGAAGGTAAAAGCAAAGTAGAAGAACTGGGGCTCACCAAATGGAAGTGACAGACAGCAGATCGAAAGCAAACAAAAGGAAGATTTTCTTTACTCAGCCCACAGTCAACCTGTGGAACTCCTCGCCAGAGGGTGTTGTGCAGACCAGGACTTGAACAGGGTTCTAAAAAGAGCGAGATAGATTCATGGAGGTTAGGTCATTCAACGGCTGTTAGCCAGGGTGGGCAGGGCGGGTGTCCCTAACCTCTGTCAGAGGCTGGAACTGGGTGACGGGGAGGGATCACTCCATGATGAATTGTTTCAGTTCACTCCCTCTGGGGATCCTGGTATTGGCCACTGTTGGCCGACAGGAAACTGGGCTGGATGGACATTTGCTCTGACCCAGTCCTGATGTTCTTATGTTCTTATATTAGGGTGAATTAGGAGGAGTGTTGCCAGCAGATCTAGGGAAGTGATTATTCCCCTTTATTTGGCTCTGCTGAGGCCACATCGGGAGTATTGTGTCCAGGTCTGGACCCTCATAGGGATGTGGACGCATTGGAGAGGCTCCAGTGGAGGGCAACAAAGATGATTCGGGGGCTGGAGCCCATAACTTACAAAAACAGGCGGAGCAATTTGGGCTTGTTCAGTCTGCAGAAGAGCAGAGTGAGGGGGGATCTGAGAGCAGCCTGCAACTCCCTGAAGGGGGGTTCCAGAGAGGCTGGAGAGAGGCTGTTCTCAGCGGTGACAGGTGGCAGAACAAGGAGCAATGGGCTCAAGTTGCAGGGGGCAGGTCTAGGTTGGACATTAGGAAGAACAATTTCCCTAAGGGGCTGGGGAAGCGCTGGGCTGGGTTCCCCAGGGGGCGGGGAATCTCCATCCCTAGGGGTGTTTAAGTCCCAGCGTGGCACAGCCCTGGCCGGGATGGTTCAGTCGCAGCTGGTCCTGCTGTGGGCAGGGGGCTGGACGTGGTGACTCCCGAGGGCTCTGCCCGCCCTGCGATCCCATGATCATGTTGTTGCTGGAACAGCTCTTCACAGGCCTCCCTCACGCCTGACTCTTCTAAGGCCCCTTCTTCCTACTGCGCCCCCGTCACTCACTGCCGGATGCTCTGTCCACGGGGCGCAGCCCATCCCACCGCTGCCACCACTGTCACTGAGATGGGGGGAGTCCCCGGGCACTGACCCCCCACCCCCGCAGCCAGAGGGGACTCTCAGCCGGCAGGTAGAACGGAAGGTTTATTGGTTCACAGGGACCAGGTGCAGCCAGTGCAGCCCAGGCTGGGTAGAGGGGGCCCCAGAGCCAGGAACCCCTCTCTGCCCCCCAAGCCAGCCAAGCCAAACCCACAGGCCTAGCAAGCTGGTCTAAGCCCCCCTCACCTCAGGTTACCAAGGCATCGGCCATTGAGTAGGGGCTAGGCTGGGGCGGCCTCCCTCAGAGAGTGACACCCAGAACTCCCATCCCCACCTGGGGATTGGTGCAGCGCCCAGGGAAACTGAGGCACACCCAAGGGGTTACTAGGACAAAGGCGCTCTGAGGCACAGAACAAGGGGAATAAACCCCCAGCCCGTCGCAGGGGCTCAGAGGCTGTTGGTGCAGGGGCCCCTCGCCCGGTGCTGATGGGCAGTTGGCTCTGGGGGGCTCAGTGCACAGGGCCCCGTCCCATCTCACCTGGCCTGGGGGCGGCAGGCTGCTGGGAGCAGCACTTGGTGGGTTGGCAGCGTTCTCTCAGGCACTGCTGCCTGAGTACCCTGATGGCTGCTGGCCCGGTGCCAGCCGGGTGCCCTTGGCTGGCTTTGGCCCTGGGTGCCGCCTGCCCCATGTGCCCATGTGACGGCGCGTTGGGGTTTTCCCGCCTCCTGCACCCCCATAGTGGCACGAACAGACTCCCCCAGCCAGTAGAACAGAGGGAGTTTATTGCTTCTCCAGGACACAGCTCAGCACAGATGTCATCTGGTTACAGGCCAGGCCTAGGATGCCTCAGCCCCCTTGAGATGGGGGAGCCTGGGCCCCTAAATCCCAGCCCGTTGGCTAGGCTGCCTCCTCCATGATACCAGCCAGAAATCTCCCTAACTCACTCACTTCCAGCCCTGCCCCCAGCCAGGGCTCCACTCCCCTTCTTCCCATTGTTCCGTCCCTGGGAGATCACTGGTCAGACAGGTTGGAAGCCCCCTTGCCTAGTGACTCATCCCCTGCCCTGCTGGGCCATGATGCAGCCAGTGGGGGTCACTCACAACCCAAGCCTAGCAACCAGCAAAGTACCCCCACGACGTCACAGCCCATTCCCCCGCTGGCCCCTGGGTGGCGCTGGAGGACCGAGAGTGCCCCGTGCCTCAAAGCAGCACCAGTTCGGGGTTCCCAGGCGGGTGGGGGGTGCTGGGTGGGTCTGAGCCTCCCCCTGGGGCATTCCCCGTTCCCGGCTCCCTGGCACAGAGCGAATAACCCCGCCCCCAAGGGATCCCTGGGTCCCCGTGGGGCAGCCCCAGTGGGCGCAGGCTGCCTCGGCTGGGGGGACACTGCAGGGGGCTGGGGGCACCCGGAGGCAGTGGGTGGCAGGGACACCCTGGGATGCAGCCAGATCCTACTGGGGGGCAGGTGAATTTGGGGCTCAGGGATGGGGGGCAGCGCAGAGGAATTAAAATGGGAGAAATCCCCAGAGCACCCAGCTGGGGGAGGGGGCAAGATATTCCCCCCCCACACACACACCCAGGGCAGGGCCCCTCCCACCCTGACAGCACCAAGCCGGCTGCAGGATCCCGGCGGGTCTGGGCCTGGGCACTGGGGCTGCCAGTTACAGCACGGATGTGGGTGCAGCAGAGCGCCCAGAGACCCCGCCCAGAGACCCCGCCCAGACCGGCCCCTCGTGCTGCCCCCCCCCCCCCGACCGCACCTGGGGTCCTCACACCGGGTCCTGCCCAGCCCCCCCCCCCCAGGCCTGGGGCCCTCGCACTGGGCCCGGCCCAGCCCCCCCCACCAGGCCTGGGGCCCCTCGCGCCAGGCGCTGCCCAGCCCCCCCCCCCACCAGGCCTGGGGCCCTCGCGCCGGGCGCTGCCCAGCCCCACCAGGCAGGTGTCTCTCGGTGAGTGCCCCCCCCCCCCCCGCTGAGCGTGACTCGGCTGGTCGGATGTGGGCGTGTGCCAGGCACAGCGGGCGGGTCCCCCCTTGGCTCCCCCCCGCCCTGCCCAAGCCCAGAGCCCGCAGGTGCAGGGAACTGACGGCTGGGCAGGAAGAGGGGAGGGAGCCCGGGCGAGGGCCTGGCTCAGGGTTAGCCCGGCCCCTGGGGGCGGAGGGGACCGGAGCCGTCTCGTCCCCACCCCCGGGGGCAGAGTCTCAGTCAGGAGCCAGCGCAGGCGACTGGATCGGCCGCTCCCGAGGGGACCCAGCGTCCGGCCCCACGCGCACTGCGCTCTCTGCCAGCCCCTGCACAGCCCGGGGAGGGGCCATGGGGCACCTGCCTGTGTGCTGGGACCCCCCTGCATGGAGGGGCACGTGGAAGGGGCTGCTGCTGGCAGGTGAGAGGGGGGTGCAGGTATGGGCAGGGGAGGGGGGTGGGCTTGGCGGTTTTGGAGAAGAGGGCAGGGGCCACGGGGGCCAGTCTCAGGTGGGTCCCCTGCGCCCCAAGGACCCGCCCCCAGGCTGACCCGTCTGCTGGTGCTAGTCCGTGCTGGCTGGTACCTGGGAGCCGGGTCAGCCCCGCCCTGGGACACCAGCACCCGGCTGTCACCCGCCCCTGCCTGTCCCCGGATGCACCCCCCCCCGTCCGCCTGTCTGTCCTACGTACCCCTGTCCGCCTGTATATCCACAGATACCCGCCTGTCTGTCCTACATACCCCCATCCACCAGTCCATCCTACATACCCCCGTCTGCCTGTCTGTCCTACGTACCCCCGTCTGCCTGTCTGTCCCCCTATGAATCCTCTGTTGGCCTTGTGTCCCCACATGGACTCTGTATCTCCCCCCCCCATCCCCTCGCTAGGGATGTGACAGTTAATGCAGCTCGGGGCGGCAGCAGCCCCGTGGTCGGGGTCTGGACGGTGGCGCTTGGACCCTGGGTCGGGGCCTCCCACCAGCCTCTCCACGGCGTCCCGGGCTCCCCATGGACAGAGGCTGGGAGGCGGCAGCCTCCCCCGCCCCTCCCCCCGCACTGCTGCCTCTGATAAGGGGGGGGCAGGTGGCACCGCAGAGCTGGTGCTGGGGCAACTGGTTTTTAAGCCGGCTCCCCCAGCACCCGCACTGGCTCCTGCTGCCCCCCCACCCGTAGGAGGGAGTGATGGGGGTAGAAAGGTTTTTGGGAGCTAACTGCTGGGAGCTGGCTTGAAAGGGGCTCCCCGTGTGTGTCGGCTCCAGCCTGCCCCCCCCCCCCGCCGCTGCTACAACCACCGCCACCTCCACCGCCACCAGCACCACCGCCACCAGCACCACCTCTACCACAGGCAGCAAGTCGTGGGGGGGGGGGGGGGGGGGGAGTCAACAAGAATACGTTACAGGCCAACGCTTATCGGTTAATCATGTAGGACCCCCCCTCCTTGCTGGGTGGGGCCCGGAGCAGCCCTGAGCCCCTGGCTGGGACCTGAACGACCAGTTGACAATCTGATGAGCTAATGCTTTCGGGAAAATGACCCACTCGGCGACTGGTCTTTCCCCCCTCCCCCGCGCTGCCTCTGTCAGAGCCAGTCCCCAGCTGGCCCTGGGCTCCATGTGCCGCTGCCACTGGGAGACACCGTGGGGTGAGCGGGGCCGGGGGGGTGAGTAGGGCTGGGCAGGGAGTGGGGACGGGGGGAGCTGTGTGAGTCCCCCACTTTGCCCTTGAAATGCAGCAACAGCCCCTCTGCCAAGGTGGAAGCACCCACATTGCCCATCCCATTAGCCAGTTAATCAAAGTGCAACTTCCCCAGCCGGCGGCCCTTATCAGAGAGCGGAAAATGGCCCCAGCAGGCCCCGGCGGGAGAACTGCGGCTTCCCCCTCACACAGCCCTGCTGACTCACTAATCGCACTCGGAGACAATAGTAGAACATCCTTGACAGACACATCTGTAGATGTTGATACATTTTCACATGTTGATTTCAGCTACAGCACAACCCAGCGCACACTGCTCACTTTCTATTTATTATAACGATGTGCGCTGTAACAATAAACACAATAGTATTTACAGCGCAGTTGAGAGAGATGCTGTAATGCAGTCTCTCTCTCATGCCAGTTGTTTTACAGGTGTAGAATGATGTACCGAAAGAACTGTATTCGAAAACCAAACAATGGAAAACTTTAGCACCTAGAAGTCCACTCAGTCCTACTTCTTCTTCAGCCAGTCGTGCAGACAAAGAGGCTCGGTGCCATTGGTGGGGTGCAATGCTGCCTGCTGCTTGTTTGCAATGTCACCTGGAGGTGGAACAGGTGTTCACGTGGCGGTGTTGTGGCTGGCATGCACTAAACGTTCCAATGTCCCTTCTTGCCCAACCCCCATTCCACCTGCCGATGTCGGGCTCTGCTCAGTAGCGACCCAGAACGGCGCGGGCCGGTGACTGTTCCTTTTGATCAGGCAGACGCCACCTGCCGAAGGCTGATTGTTCGGGTGGGTCAGGTTCTGCAGTTTCCGCATCAGAGTGTTGCCCTTTTACGGGTCCTGGGAGCAGGGGCCAGGCCTCGTCCCTCAGCTGTTGCAGGCGCTTCAGATTCGGACCCGCTGGGCCACTGCCGCAGCGCCCTGTGAGATCTCACCCTGGTACCGCCCTCCCGCGGGCTCAGATCGGCAGTGAGGTGCTCTTCCAATGAGCAGCGGGTGCTGGGGCGTCAGGTGAGCGGGAACTCTCGGCAGAAGGGGGGAAGCAGAGGAGAGGGAACGTTCTCCCCAAGGAGTTCCGTCACAAATCTCATTCCTGCAGTTCTGTCACCAGCGTCACCAGCCTAGAAGCGCGTCCTCTGGGGTGAGGCCGAACCCCCCAGGGACAGGAATCTTTCACCCATCTGGCACGTAAATACCTCACCATGGCAGCTGCAGCAGTGCCCTGCAAGCACCTGTTCTCACTTTCAGGGGACAGCGTAAACAAGAAACAGGCAGCAGTATCCCCAAGCCCCACAGACTGGTTTGCCTGCATGACTGGCTGAACAGGAAGTAGGACTGAGTGGACTTGTGGGCTCTAAGGCAGGGCTGGGAACCTTTTTTGTGTTGGGGGCCACTGACCCACAGAAAAATCAGTTGAGGGCTGCACATAAGTGAGAAGTGGGAAAAAAAACCAACCCTCATTGTGGCACCTGAGGCTTTGTCTATAGTGCACCGTTGCTCAAAATACAATATGAGCTACGCAAACTGCAAATCTTATTTTGAAATAGTTTATTTTGTACTTTGGCGCCATCTACACAAATTTGGAAATACCCCGCTATTCCGAAACGTCCCTTACTCCGTGTGGAATGAGGCGTACAGGGACGTTGGAAGAGCGAGCCTGTTCGATTGAAATAGCAGTGAGGACGCGGGACAGGTATGTCGGGACACTCTGGTGTCTTGAAATAGCGCTGCAGGGCAGCTGGAGCCTGAGAAGCAGAACGACCCTCAGAGCCTGGGGGGCCAGCCTAGCAGACTTTGTGTGCTCCAGCCCCAGGGGAGCAGCTGGGGGGCTGGAGAGCCAGTGTCTGCTCCCCAGTGCTGGGGGTTGACTCTGAGTCTCTGGGGCCACATCCAGCCCCCGGGCCTGCGGCCCCCACCCCTGCTCTAGTTTTCCATGTTTCACTTCTGAGAGCAGCTATGGAGTCGCAATTCCACACGTGTCAGTTGCTCTTCCACCAGACAGATCTCAGGGCATGTTTGTGCGAGGGACTGAGAAACACGACAGGTCGAACCCTCTGCTCCGGCACCCGGGGACCTGACCGGGGCCGAGCCCGAGAACATGCTGGACCACGGGAGATCATAGAATCACAGACACTAGGACTGGAAGGGACCGCGAGAGGCATCGAGTCCAGTGCCCGGCCCTCACAACACGACCCTGAACCCCGTATCCAGTACCGCCTAGACCAGCGGCGCTCAGCCTTTTCTCATTTGCAACCCAGTCAACTGATCAAATCAGTATCTTAGATGCCTATATACAAATGCGAGAAGTATGGGTGATAAGCAGGAAGAACTGGAATTGCTAACCAATAAATACAACTATGATATCATTGGTATTACAGAAACCTGGTGGGATGGGACGCACGATTGGAATGTTGGTATGGAAGGGTACGGCTTGCTCAGGAAGGACAGACAGGGAAAAAAGGGAGGAGGGGTTGTCTTGTATATTAAAAATGTACACACTTGGACTGAAGTGGAGATGAACGTAGGAGATAGCTGTGTAGAGAGTCTCTGGGTTAAGCTAAAAGGAGTAAAAAACGAGGGTGATCTCATGCTAGGAGTCTACTACCGGCCACCTAGCCAGGTGGAAGAGGTGGATGAGGCCTTTTTTAAACAATTAACAAAACTATCCAAAGCCCAAGATTTGGTGGTGATGGGGGACTTCAACTATCCAGACATATGTTGGGAAACTAACACAGCGAGACACAGGCTATCCAATAAGTTTCTGGACTGCATTGGAGACAACTTTCTGTTTCAGAAGGTTGAAAAAGCTACCAGAGGAGAAGCTGTTCTGGATTTGGTTTTAAGAAATAGGGAGGAACTAGTTGAGAACTTGAAAGTGGAAGACAGTATAGGGGACAGTGATCACGAAATAATAGAGTTCATGATCTTAAGGAAAGGTAGAAGGGAGACCAGCACAATTGAGGGAATGGATTTCAGGAAGGCAGATTTTGATAAGCTCAGAGAACTTGTAGGTAAGGTCCCATGGGAAGCAAGACTGAAGGGAAAAACAACTGAGGAGAGTTGGAAGTATTTCAAAGGGACGTTGTTAAGGGCCCAAAAGCAAACAATTCCGCTGTGTAGGAAAGATAGAAAATATGGCAAAAGACCAGCTTGGCTTAACAAGGAGATCTTGCACGATCTCAAAATAAAAAAGGAGTCATATAAAAAATGGAAACTAGGACAACTAACAAAGGAGGAATATAGGCAAGCAACACGGGAATGCAGGGGCAAGATTAGAAAGGCAAAGGCACAAAATGAGATCAAACTAGCTACAGGCATAAAGGGAAACAAGACGACCTTTTATAAATACATTAAAAGCAAGAGGAAGACCAAGGACAGGGTAGGCCCACTGCTTAGTGAGGAGGGAGAAGCAGTAACAGGGAACTTGGAAATGGCGGAGATGCTCAATGACGTCTTTGTTTCGGTCTTCACCGAGAAGTCTGGAGGTGTGCCTAACGTAGTGAATACAAGCAGAGAGAGGGTAAGTTTAGAAGACAGGATACACAAAGAACAAGTTAAAAATCACTTAGGAAAGTTAGATGTCAGCAAGTCACCAGGTCCTGATGAAATGCATCCCAGGATACCCAAGGAGCTGATAGAGGAGCTATCTGAGCCTTTAGCTATGATTTTTGAAAAATCATGGAAGACAGGGGAGATTCCAGAAGACTGGAAAAGGGCAAATATTGTGCCCATCTATAAAAAGGGGAATAAGAACAACCCAGGAAACTACAGACCGGTCAGTTTAACGTCTGTCCGAGGGAAGATAATGGAGCAGGTAATTAAGGAAATCCTATGCAAACACTTGGAAGGTAATAAAGTGATAGGGAATAGCCAGCATGGGTTTGTGAAGAACAAGTCATGCCAAACTAATCTGATAGCTTTCTTTGATAGGATAACGAGCCTTGTGGATAAGGGAGAAGCGGTGGATGTCATATACCTAGACTTTAGTAAGGCATTTGATACGGTCTCACATGATATTCTTATTGATAAACTAGGCAAATATAACTTAGATAGGGCCACGATAAGGTGGGTGCATAATTGGCTGGGTAACCGTAGTCAGAGAGTTGTTGTTAACGGTGCTAAATCCTGCTGGAAAGGGATAACAAGTGGAGTTCCTCAAGGGTCTGTTTTGGGACCCGTACTGTTCAATATCTTCATCAATGATGTAGATATTGGGATAGAGAGTACGCTTATTAAGTTTGCAGATGATACCAAACTGGGTGGGGTTGCAACTTCTTTGGAGGATAGGGACATAATTCAAAATGACCTTAGCAAGTTAGAGAAATGGTCAGAGGTAAACAGGATGAGGTTTAATAAAGAGAAATGCAAAGTGCTCCACTTAGGAAGGAACAATCAGTTCCATACATACAAGATGGGAAGCGACTGTCTAGGAAGGAGCATGGCGGAAAGGGATCTAGGGGTCATAGTGGATCACAAGTTGAATATGAGTCAACAGTGTGATGCTGTTGCAAAAAAAGCAAATATGATTCTAGGTTGTATCAACAGGTGTGTTGTAAGCAAAACTCGTGAAGTCATTCTGCCGCTCTACTCTGCACTAGTTAGGCCTCAGCTGGAGTACTGTGTCCAGTTCTGGGCGCCACATTTCAAGAAAGATGTGGAGAAATTGGAAAGGGTGCAGAGAAGAGCGACAAGAATGATTAAAGGTTTAGAGAACATGACCTATGAAGCCAGGCTTCATGAACTGGGCTTGTTTAGTTTGGAAAAAAGAAGATTAAGGGGGGACATGATAGCGGCTTTCAAATATCTAAAAGGGTGTCACAAGGAGGAAGGAGAAAATTTGTTCCTCTTGGTTTCTGAGGACAGGACAAGGAGTAATGGGCTTAAAGTGCAGCAGGGGAGGTTTAGATTGGACATTAGGAAAAAATTCCTAACTGTCAGGGTGGTCAAATATTGGAATAAATTGCCAAGGGAGGTGGTGGAATCTCCCTCTCTGGAGATATTTAAGAACAGGTTAGATAGACATCTGTCAGGGATGGTGTAGACGGAGCTTGGTCCTGCCTTGAGGGCGGGGGGCTGGACTCGATGACCTCTCGAGGTCCCTTCCAGTCCTATTATTCTATGATTCTATGATTCTATAACCCCAGGAGCCAGGAAACATTTTGTTGAGCCAAAATTAAAAAAAAAAAAAAAAAAAAGCAGTGAAAAAATTTTTGAGCAAAACCCCCAACCCAACAACAACAACTAAACAAGCCAGGAATATTTTGTTCCGGCCCCTTTACTTTAAAGCGCCAGTCCACCCCCTGCCATTCCCCCCACCCCTGCTGCGTGTGTGTCGGGCGCTGAGCTGGGAAAAGAAAGTACTGGCCAGCCCAGATGGAAGCGCTGCGACCCCCAGGAAGGCGGCCATGACCCCCCGGGTTACTCACCACTGGCCTAGACCATAGACGCGGGTATCGTCGAGCAGCATCACCCACACGGCCGCTGCTGGCTGGGCTCTGAGAACACCGGGGGGGTAAATCAGAGCTAAATCACAGCCCAGAACTGAGCTGGTGGCTGGTGGGACCGTGGGACACCTGGCCACAGCCCTGCTGAGGGGACCCCGGGCTCACTCAAATCCTGCCGGGCCAGGGAGGGTCACTTGCGTTTCTTTGGTGCATTTCGACAGGGAAAGAATTGTAAGTAAAATAGCAAAGTGCAGCACCGAGGGCTCTGGGCTGGGCTGGAAATCTCTGGAAATGTAGAAAACTTCCACCATTCCATGCCTTTCCATCGCGGCTCTGCTGTGTAACAGGGCGACTAGTCACAATGAATTCTTGATTTTTGGAGATAACTGTGTAAGGGTCTGTCTACACTAGAAAGTTAGTTCGAACTAACTTTCCTAGGCGCTACACTAGCGGTCCGTTAGTTCGAACTTAATTCGAACTAGCGGAGCGCTTAGTTCGAACTAGGTAAACCTCATTTTACGAGGATTAAGCCTAGTTCAAACTAGCTAGTTCGAATTAAGGGCTGTGTAGCCCTTTAGTTCGAACTAGTGGGAGGCTAGCCCTCCCCAGGTTTCCCTGGTGGCCACTCTGGCCAACACCAGGGAAACTCTATTGCCCCCCTCCCGGCCCCGGAGCCCTTAAAGGGGCACGGGCTGGCTACTCACTTTGTGCCAGTTGCAAGGCTGCAAGCACCCGTGCCTGCACAGCCTGCACCTGGCACAACATGAGCCAGCCATCCGAGGGCTCCCAGCCCTCCACTGCTCCCCAGGACCAGCCTGGCGGCTCCCGGGAGCCTGCCCGGGGGCGCAAAAGGCGGGCGCCCGCCTGGTCAAGTGCGGAGATCGTGGACCTCATCGAGGTTTGGGGGGAAGCCTCCAATGTCCACGATCTCCTCACTAGCCACCGGAACGCGGCCGTCTATGGACGCATGGCTGACAGCCTGGCCGCCAGGGGCCACCAGCGCAGCCGGGAGCAGGTGCGCTGCAAAATTAAGGACTTGCGGCAGTCCTACTCCCGGGCCTGCCTGCCAGGGGCCGACCCGGAGGCCTGCCCCCACTTCCATGCCCTGGACCGCATCCTGGGGCCTCATGCCGTCCCTGCCCCCTGGGACGTGATTGACCCCGGGGCAGAGGGACCGCTCCTGGAGACGGAGGAGGAGGCGGAGAGCTCTGAGAGCCAGGAGCCTGCCGCCAGCCTGCCCAGGACCCGGGACCCCCGAGGCACCCCACAGAGCCGCTCGCCTGCATCATCAGAGGCCGGGGAGGCGTCCACCTGTGAGTACCCTCGTGTTCCCCTTATGTGTACGGGGGGCTGGGGCGAGAGGGAGCCCCGGGACCGTGCGCCTGGGCCTTGCCCACCACGGAGCAGCAGCTGGGGATCCTGCAGGGGCCCTGGCCTTGCAGAGGGGAGCTGGGTTTCACACACCTGGGCCCCTGGGGAAATTGACCGCTGGTCTTCTTGCACCACAGCTGCAGCACCTGGGACTGCAGGGCGCACCACACCGCCTGCAGCAGCCGCCCGCGCCCGGGCAAGCAGGACAGCCAGGAACCAGGAGGACTACCAGAGGCGGCATCTCCGGTTCCTGGACCGACAGCTCCGTCTCCAGGACCACTGGGTCCAGGAGGACCTCAGGCTGCGCCGGAGGAGTCTGGAGGCCCTGGAGGAGCAGGGCCGTGCCCTGCGAGGCCACCTCCAGAGCCTGCTGGACCGCTTTCCATTTCCTCCTCCCCCTGCTCCCCCTCTTGCTCCCCCTCTTGCTCCCCCTGCTCCTCCTGCTTCCGCTCCTGCTTCCTCCACACCCCCTGTCCCCTCTGCCCCCCCCTCCACAACCATTCCCCACCGACGCCCCCGGACCCGCAGTGTGGCGAGACAGGAGAGGCAGCCGGACTCCCACCCCTGAGCTTTCCTTTCCCTTCCTCCCTTCCCTCCCCTCCCCTTCCAGCTCCCTCGTCCCAGGTTTTTCCCCTCCCTTCTCCCACCTTCATTCCTCCCTCCCCCACCCCAGTTCTGTGAAATAAACAGACGTTTATGTTTGAATAACAGGTGTCTTTATTTGACAGTAGGTAGGGAGGGGAAAGGGGAAGGGGGGTAGGGTGGAAGAAGGCCCCGGTGGGGCATGCAGGGAGAGGTCAGTCCTCCTCCTCCTCCACCTGGAAGCTCTCCCGCAGGGCTTCCCGGATCCGGACGGCCCCCCGCTGGGCTTCCCGGACGGCGGCGGTGCGGGGCTGACCGTAGTGTCCAGCCATGCGGTCAGCCTCAGCCATCCAGGCTGGCAAGAAAGCCTCCCCCTTCCACTCACACAAATTGTGGAGCACACAACATGCCGCCACCACGGGAGGGATGTTGTGCTCGGCCAGGTCCAGACGGGTGAGGAGGCATCGAAAGCGGGCTTTCAGTCGCCCGAAGGCCCCCTCCACCACGATGCGGGCCCTGGTCAGCCTGGCATTGAAGGCCTGGCGGGAGGGATTGAGGTGCCCCGTGTAGGGCTTCATGAGCCACGGCTGCAGTGGGTAGGCGGCATCCCCCACCAGGCAGACGGGCATGTCCACGTCCCCGACCCTGATGTGGCGGTCGGGGAAGAAGGTCCCGGCCTGCAGCCGCTGGCACACGGAGGAGTTGCGATACACCCTGGCGTCGTGTGCTTTGCCGGACCAGCCCACATTAATGTCCGTGAACTGTCCCCGGTGGTCACACACGGCCTGCAGGATCACGGAGAAGTACCCCTTGCGGTTCACGTACCGGGACGCCTGGTGTTCCCGGGGCACGGATGGGGATGTGCGTCCCGTCGATGGCCCCCCCGCAGTTGGGGAAGCCGAGGGCACCGAATCCCCGGATGATGGCGTCCGGGTCGGCGAGGCAGACCACCCTGCGGAGCAGCACCCGGTTGATGGCCTTGACCACCTGCGGAGAGACACACAGCAAAGCGCGAATCAGTGGGGCGCCCGGGTGGCTGGGAGCGTTCGTGCCCTGGCAGTGCCCCGTGCCCCACTCCCGGAAGAAACCCCCCCAGGCAGCGTGTAGTACGGCCGGGACAGCCCGACCCCTCCGGTGCGGGGCGCCTTCGCCTCCTCCCGCCCCCCCTTTGTCCCTGGGGCGGCCCATCCCCTCCTCGCAGCTCCCCTCCCCCCGGCTCGGTGGCCAACGAGTGCCGTACCTGAATGAGCACTGCTCCGACGGTGGATCTCCCCACGCCGAACTGGTTCCCGACGGATCGGTAGCTGTCCGGCGTGGAGAGCTTCCATAGGGCGACGCAGAGCTCCAGGAAGGTGTCCCTCCTCATCCTGAAGTTCTGGGTCCACTGTCGGTCGTCCCAGCGCTCCAGGACGATGCGGTCCCACCAGTCGGTGCTGGTGTCCAGACGCCAGACGCGACAGGGCACGCCGGTGCCGGGGCGCCGCCGCGGCTCCTCCACGGCCCCCAGGGCGGCCAGGCGGAGAGGCAGGGGGCTGACGTTCCCCAGGTGGTGCCAGGCAGCCTCGAGCCATTGCTGGCAGGCTTGCAGCAGCAAGTCCAGAAAGTGCACCAGAAGGTGCAGGGCGAGCTCTGGCTCCATGTTGCCACCTGCGGCGGTCCCCCCCGAAGGGAAGCACCGACACAGACGGGCACAGAGAAAAACGCTTTGCTGTCCCTTGGCGAGGTTGGCAAGCAAGCAGGAAAAGCTGAGAACCGGCTGTCCGGGGGGGGTCCCTTTAAGCACGAGCCTCAGATAGCCTCAGACAGCAGCCACACAAAGCAACTACTGACCTGATGCCCTGCCAGAACCGGTTTCAGCTGCCCTTAAATGCCCCCGAGTCCAATCAGTGTGGACGCGCTAGTTCGAACTAGCAAAACGCTAATTCGAACTAGTTTTTAGTTCTAGACGAGTTAGTTCGAATTAGCGCTGTAGTGTAGACGTACCCTAAGTTAACTGTGATTGACAGACAGCCCCATTATCTGTCTCCTTACTCCCCCCCCCCCCCCCCAGGAGCCAGGGGGTGGATATTGGGTCCCACGGAGCAGCTCCCAATTTCCACTCTCTGAGCTCTGGCCCTGGATGTTTTCTCACCAGACGTCCCTGCCCAGCACCGCGTCCCAGGGGCTGCCAGCCCCACATGCGCCCTCTCTCCTGTCCCAGTGGGAGGGGGCACCAACCCCCCCTCCACACCCCTCACTCACACCCAACCCTGCCCTGGGGGTGTCAGACCCGCGAGGGGGGGTCACTCATTTCTCCCACAGCGGCTCTGGGACAAACCCCCTGTCTCCATGGGCCATCAGCAGCTCCTGCTCCCACCCCTGCCTCCGCTCTGGGACTGGGGAGCGAGAGCTGGAGCCGGGGCAGGTCCCAGGCAGCCGGGCCGAGCTCTGGACGGCCGGTGCCTGGACGGGCTCCGGGTCTGTCCCGTGCCCTGTGCAGCGGGTGGCAGGTCTCCCCTGGCCAGGCGCCCGCGGGGTCGTGTCCCCCAGGGCCCTGTGCGTCAGGTCGCCAGGTATCTGGTATTTTCGCCTCCTGTCCGGTAAAGAAAATCAGAAAATACCAAACACCTAAAATGTCTGGTTTTCTGATTTTTTTCCCTGCCAGGAGGCGAAAATACCAGACACCTGGCAGCCCTGCACACACTCAGCAACCGGGCCCAGCCCCCGGCCCCTCCCGGCCCCCGCCCCCCAACTTCTCCCCCCCCCCCCGCTTATCTGGCTCCGCAGGGGAGCTCTCTTCCGGCACAGAGTACGAAAACCAGATGGACGCTGGCAAAAAAATCCCCAAAGATCTTAAAGGGGCCATGCCGGTTTTTCGTATTTTTCTATCTATTTTTTGCTCAGCACGTTTGGTCTCCCCTTTTCTTTTTCAACAGTGTTGTTTTTAGGGGGGGGGGTCGGTATTTTTCGTTAAAGCATCGGGAACCCTGCTTGTGTGAGCCCCCGGCGCCCCGGCTCCCCCTCCCAACTGACTCTCTGCTACCCCCGCAGCCTCAGTCCTGGCTCCTGCCTCCAGCCGGCGCCGGCCCAGAGCACCCGGCCCCCGGGGACCATCGTTCTCAGCCCGCCGAGCCCCGCGGTGGGAGAGGGCGTCAGCCTGGCCCCGCGGGATCCTCCGCAGAAACGTGCTGAACTGCGCCTGTACCCGATCAGCAAACCGCTGATGAGCCCGGACCGGATCCTCACTTACTACCCGTACGGCACCGTCTGCTCCGAACATCGGCCCGGCGCACACGGGGCGGGAGACAGGGGGGGCCGGGCTGCGCCCTGCACATCGCGGGGTGATGCTCCAATTACACCGGGAACTACTCGCTGCTGATGGAGGCTCCGCCCAACAGAGTCCTTGCCGCGGTGTGCTTCTGCGCGTCTGGGGTAAGTGACACCCCGGGGACCTGTCCCCCCCCCCACACCTCTGCCCCTGCGCCCGCCTCTGCCATGGGCTCTGGGCCTGTCCCCCAGGGCTGAGCCCGGGGCTGGGTCACGGGGAACTGGCCCCAACACAGACACCCTGAGGTGCCCTGTGACTCCCTGGCCTCCCCGCTTCCCCCTGGCAGACGGTGCCCGGTGCCCTCTCCTGAGATGGGGGTTCTGCACCCCACCCCCCAACCTGCCCCTCCCGGCTCCGGCTCTCCCCTGGGGGCGCCAGCTGTGACAGGGGGTTGGGGTTTGAGCTGTACGGGTGCGGGGGGATCCCTGGGCTCCCCAGCACCCACCAGAACCTGCCCTGCCCACCCACTGCCCTGCAAGGGCCCTGGGGTGACATGAATTTGCTGGGTCTCAGCTCAGCCCTGAGTGAAATCCAGCCCCTCACCAGCAGGGGGCCAGAGAGCCTGAGATCCCGGGGGGGGGGCACACCGGGGGAGGGGGCTGTGTATGGGTTGTGGGGGGCTCCCTGCATTGGCCCCACTCTGGGCACACAGGGATCAGGTTCTGGGGGCCCCCCAGCCTCTCTGGTGCCCCCCCCGTGCTGGTGTCTGCAGCATCCCCCTGCCTGCCCAGCCTTGCCAGCCCCCCGGTGTCCCTGGCACCCCCCCATGTTGGTATCTCATTCCCCCCACCTCCTGCCCCCCCAGCCTTGCCAGCCCCCTCCGTGACTCTCCCTGCATCTCTGCCCCGGGTCCCGGCTGCCAGCCCGAGGGCGCGCTGAGCTGCCTGGGGGGGTGTCCGTGCAGAGCTGGGTGGTGCTGTCCCGGGGGGGGCACTGAGGGCTCTGCCCGGGCACTGAGGGGCGCTGGCCTGGCTGGGGAGTGGGGCCAGGCAGCCGCCTCACAACTGCCTGGTCAGCGAGCTCTGGGGGGGGGGACATCTGGTGCTGCTGGGGGGGAGGGTGCTCCAGGCATGCGAGAGGGGTCCATGCTGGGGGGCACAGGGGAGTCAGTGCTCAGGGATCGGGGCCCTGCCCCCTCCCTGTGCGTAGCTGGTGCTGCTGTGACCAGCTGCTCTTGTGCGCTGGGGTGTTTGGGGGCAGATTCACCCCGTCTCCGTCTGGGCCTCTCTGGGGTCCTCCCAGCCCCCTCCATGGCTGCTCAGTGGGACCAGGACTGGGGCCCCTGGGGCTGGAGATCAAGGTTGTACATTTGGCTGGGGGGGCCTCCCCAAAGACTCTGGAACCCCAACACCCCCCCCCCAGTCTCTGTGGGTCGCTGTCCCCACTAGCACGTCCTGCTCCCCTCCTGCTGGTGCCCATTGTGCACTGTGATCAGTGCAAAGATCCTCACACGCCCTTGGCTTAAACTTGTGAGATTCTCTGCCTCAGTTTCCTCCCCCCCCCCCCGTGCCTGATCCTGGTCCCCTGCCGCCCGATCCCAGTGGGAGTGTGGGTGGGATTAGGACACTGAGGAGGGCTGTGGGCCTGAGATCTAGGGGGCAGGAGACAGCCCCCCAATGTCCCAATACCTGTCAGTGCTGGGATGCCAAGAGTTGGGGGGGGGGTCACTTTTTGCCTCAGTTTACAAGGCCTGTTGGATTTTCTAGCCCTGGTTGTGGGGGGAAGGGGTGCTGCTGGGGGTGAAGGGGAAGCCCTGGGAGCTCTATTCCCAGGGGCCCCTGCCTGGGGAAGTAGAGTCAGAAAGCAGAGGAGTCTCTGGGCACCCGGCCCGTCTGCCATCGGGGGGGGAGGGTCCCTGTGTGGATCCTGAGACCCTGCAAGGGGCTGGCAGCTTTTGCCGACTGCCAGAGGGGGAGAAGACGCCCCCCCTCGCCCATTGCCCCTCCCGCCTGCCCCCAGAGGGGCTGGTGCTGCCTGAGGCGCCTGGTGGAGCTCACTGGAGCCTCCTTGGTGGGCTCCCTGGCGCTGGCACCGTGGGTCAGCGCCGCCAGCTCTCCCCTCCGGCCTGCTTGGGCAGTGTCCCGGCTGCGCCTCTGCTGGCCCCTCACCGGGGCATCTGGTCTCCAGCCCCCGCCCGCCTGGTCTGCTTCCTCCGGTGCCCCCCGGCCCTTGCTGGGCACCACCGCCCCGCGGGAACCGTCTGCCCTCTGCGCCGCGCTGCGCCTGGGGGAAGGGGGAGACGATTCACCTTTCTGCACCTGCGGATGCCTGGGCTCAGGGCCGGGTCTGCCGCCAGCTCGCTGGGTGCCCGCGGGCCGGTCCCGGCCTCCCTGGGGCCTCGCTCGCAGCTCTCACGTGGAGCGCCGTACCCTGCGGGCACCAGGGCCTGCGGGGCGCCAGACTCCGCGCTGGCAGGAGGGACCCAGGGGCCCGCGTGTTACAGTCTCCCCCACAGGGGGGCAGATCCCCCCGGATTGGACAGTGTCCCCCAGCTCCAGCGAGCTGCTCCTGGGCCGGTCCCCCAGGCCCGGGCCACGCAGCCCCCCCGGCATGACGCCCCCAGCGCAGGGGCCCTGCAGCGGGCTGGGGCCCCATGGCAAGAGGAGCAAGGGCTCCCCGGCAGGCAGAGTCTGGGGGACCCCAGGGACCATGGCGATAGTGGGGGGGGGAGTCCTGCAGCAGTTGGGGGGGCAGATCCCTGCCCCACAGCAGAGACGGGCCACCCCAGGCTGCACAGATGCCCCCCCTCCCCCAGCCCCATTCCAGGCTGCCTGCCCCAGGGTCTGTCTACACTACCCTCCTAATTCGAACTAGCGGGGTAATGTAGGCATGCTGCACTTGCAAATGAAGCCCGGGATTTGAATTTCCCGGGCTTCATTAGCATAAGCGGGGAGCCGCCATTTTTAAATCCCCGCTGGTTCAAACTAGGCTTCCTAGTCCGAACTACCTAGTTCGAGCCCCATGTAGCCGCGCTACACGGGGTTCGAAGCAGCGGGGGATTTAAAAATGGCGGCTCCCCGCTTATGCTAATGAAGCCCGGGAAATTCAAATCCCGGGCTTCATTGCAATTTCGGTATGCATACATTACCCCACTAGTTCGAATTAGGAGGGTAGTGTAGACAGACCCCCAGCTGCTTGTTCCGTTGGCAGGGGCAGGTGCCCGGCTAGACGCCCCCTGGGCCCAGGCAGTGCGGGGAGATGGCCCAGAGTGAGATACCCCGGGGGGCTCTGCCGCCCCCAGCATCCAGGCCTCCAGTCACCCGAGGCCTCCGCGTGCCCTGGGCCCCCTGGCCAGGCAACCCCCCCACCCGAGAGCCCCGGGGCCTCCTCCCCAGCCAGGCAACCCCCCCACCCGAGAGCCCCGGGGCCTCCTCCCCCGGCCAGGCAACCCCCCCACCCGAGAGCCCCGGGGCCTCCTCCCCCGGCCAGGCAACCCCCCCACCCGGAGAGCCCCAGGGCCTCCTCCCCCGGCCAGGCAACCCCCCCCACCCGAGAGCCCCGGGGCCTCCTCCCCCAGCCAGGCAACCCCCCCACCCGAGAGCCCCGGGGCCTCCTCCCTCGGCCAAGGCAACCCCCCCACCCGAGAGCCCCGGGGCCTCCTCCCCCGGGCCAGGCAAACCCCCCCCCCCCGAGAGCCCCGGGGCCTCCTCCCCCGCCAGGCAACCCCCCCCCACCCGAGAGCCCCGGGGCCTCCTCCCCCGGCCAGGCAACCCCCCCACCCGAGAGCCCCGGGGTCTCCTCCCCAGCCAGGCAACCCCCCCCCCCCCGAGAGCCCCGGGGCCTCCTCCCCCAGCCAGGCAACCCCCCCCCCCCGAGAGCCCCGGGGCCTCCTCCCCCCGGCCAGGCAACCCCCCACCCGAGAGCCCCGGCGCCTCCCTCCCCCGGCCAGGCAACCCCCCACCCGAGGAGCCCCGGGGCCTCCTCCCCCGGCCAGGCAACCCCCCACCCGAGAGCCCCGGGGCCTCCTCCCCCGGCCAGGCAACCCCCCCACCCGAGAGCCCCGGGGCCTCCTCCCCCAGCCAGGCAACCCCCCACCCGAGAGCCCCGGCGCCTCCTCCCCGGGCCAGGCAACCCCCCCACCCGAGAGCCCCGGGCCTCCTCCCCCTGGCCAGGCAACCCCCCACCCGAGAGCCCCGGGGCCTCCTCCCCCGGCCAGGCAACCCCCCCACCCGAGAGCCCCGGGGCCTCCTCCCCCAGCCAGGCAACCCCCCCACCCGAGTGCCCCGGGGCCTCCCTCCCCCGGCCAGGCAACCCCCCCCACCCGAGTGCACCCGGGGCCTCCTCCCCCGGCCAGGCAACCCCCCCACCCGAGAGCCCCGGGGCCTCCTCCCCCCGGCCAGGTAACCCCCCCCACCCGAGAGCCCCGGGGCCCCCTCCCCCGGCCAGGTAACCCCCCCACCCGAGAGCCCCGGGGCCCCCTCCCCGGCCAGGTAACCCCCCCACCCGAGAGCCCCGGGGCCTCCTCCCCCGGCCAGGCAACCCCCCACCCGAGAGCCCCGGGGCCTCCTCCCCCAGCCAGGCAACCCCCCACCCGAGAGCCCCGGGGCCTCCTCCCCCGGCCAGGCAACCCCCCCACCCGAGAGCCCCGGGGCCTCCTCCCCCAGCCAGGCAACCCCCCCCCCCCGAGAGCCCCGGGGCCTCCTCCCCCGGCCAGGCAACCCCCCCACCCGAGAGCCCCGGGGCCTCCTCCCCCGGCCAGGCAACCCCCCACCCGAGAGCCCCGGGGCCTCCTCCCCCAGCCAGGCAACCCCCCACCCGAGTGCCCCGGGGCCTCCTCCCCCGGCCAGGCAACCCCCCCACCCGAGAGCCCCGGGGCCTCCTCCCCCGGCCAGGTAACCCCCCCACCCGAGAGCCCCGGGGCCCCCTCCCCCGGCCAGGTAACCCCCCCACCCGAGAGCCCCGGGGCCCCCTCCCCCGGCCAGGTAACCCCCCCACCCGAGAGCCCCGGGCCTCCTCCCCCGGCCAGGCAACCCCCCACCCGAGAGCCCCGGGGCCTCCTCCCCCAGCCAGGCAACCCCCCACCCGAGAGCCCCGGGGCCTCCTCCCCGGCCAGGCAACCCCCCCACCCGAGAGCCCCGGGGCCTCCTCCCCCGGCCAGGCAACCCCCCCACCCGAGAGCCCCGGGGCCTCCTCCCCCAGCCAGGCAACCCCCCCCCCCCGAGAGCCCCGGGGCCTCCTCCCCCGGCCAGGCAACCCCCCCACCCGAGAGCCCCGGGGCCTCCTCCCCCGGCCAGGCAACCCCCCCACCCGAGAGCCCCGGCGCCTCCTCCCCCGGCCAGGCAACCCCCCACCCAGGCAACCCCCCCACCCAAGAGCCCCGGGGGCCTCCTCCCCCGGCCAGGCAACCCCCCCCACCCGAGAGCCCCGGCGCCTCCTCCCCCGGCCAGGCAACCCCCCCACCCGAGAGCCCCGGGGCCTCCTCCCCCAGCCAGGCAACCCCCCCCCCCCGAGAGCCCCGGGGCCTCCTCCCCCCGGCCAGGCAACCCCCCCACCCGAGAGCCCCGGGGCCTCCTCCCCCCAGCCAGGCAAACCCCCCCCCCCCCGAGAGCCCCGGGGCCTCCTCCCCCAGCCAGGCAACCCCCCCACCCTAGTGCCCCGGGGCCTCCTCCCCCCGGCCAGGCAACCCCCCCCACCCGAGAGCCCCGGGGCCTCCTCCCCCAGCCAGGCAACCCCCCCCACCCGAGTGCCCCGGGGCCTCCTCCCCCGGCCAGGCAACCCCCCCCACCCGAGAGCCCCCGGCGCCTCCTCCCCCGGCCAGGCAACCCCCCCACCCGAGAGCCCCGGGGCCTCCTCCCCCGGCCAGGCAACCCCCCCACCCGAGAGCCCCGGGGCCTCCTCCCCCCGGCCAGGCAACCCCCCCACCCGAGAGCCCCGGGGCCTCCTCCCCCAGCCAGGCAACCCCCCCACCCGAGTGCCCCGGGGCCTCCTCCCCCGGCCAGGCAACCCCCCCACCCGAGAGCCCCGGGGCCTCCTCCCCCAGCCAGGCAACCCCCCACCCGAGTGCCCCGGGGCCTCCTCCCCCGGCCAGGCAACCCCCCCCACCCGAGTGCCCCGGGGCCTCCTCCCCCGGCCAGGCAACCCCCCCACCCGAGAGCCCCGGGGCCTCCTCCCCCGGCCAGGCAACCCCCCCACCCAAGAGCCCCGGGGCCTCCTCCCCCGGCCAGGCAACCCCCCCACCCGAGAGCCCCGGGGCCTCCTCCCCCGGCCAGGCAACCCCCCCACCCGAGTGCCCCGGGGCCTCCTCCCCCGGCCAGGCAACCCCCCCCCCCCCGAGAGCCCCGGCGCCTCCTCCCCCGGCCAGGCAACCCCCCACCCGAGAGCCCCGGGGCCTCCTCCCCCGGCCAGGCAACCCCCCCCCCCCCGAGAGCCCCGGCGCCTCCTCCCCCGGCCAGGCAACCCCCCACCCGAGTGCCCCGGGGCCTCCTCCCCCGGCCAGGCAACCCCCCCACCCGAGAGCCCCGGGGCCTCCTCCCCCGGCCAGGCAACCCCCCCACCCGAGAGCCCCGGCGCCTCCTCCCCCGGCCAGGCAACCCCCCACCCGAGAGCCCCGGGGCCCCCCTCCCCCGGCCAGGTAACCCCCCCCACCCGAGAGCCCCGGGGCCCCCTCCCCCGGCCAGGTAACCCCCCCCACCCGAGAGCCCCGGGGCCTCCTCCCCCCGGCCAGGCAACCCCCCCACCCGAGAGCCCCGGGGCCTCCTCCCCCGGCCAGGCAACCCCCCCCACCCGAGAGCCCCGGGGCCTCCTCCCCCGGCCCAGGCAACCCCCCCCACCCGAGAGCCCCAGGGCCTCCTCCCCCGGCCAGGCAACCCCCCCACCCGAGAGCCCCGGGGCCTCCTCCCCCGGCCAGGGAACCCCCCCACCCGAGAGCCCCGGGGCCTCCTCCCCCGGCCAGGGAACCCCCCACCCGAGAGCCCCGGGGCCTCCTCCCCCGGCCAGGCAACCCCCCCACCCGAGAGCCCCGGGGCCTCCTCCCCCGGCCAGGCAACCCCCCCACCCGAGAGCCCCGGGGCCCTCCTCCCCCGGCCAGGCAACCCCCCACCCGAGAGCCCCCGGGGCCTCCTCCCCCGGCCAGGCAACCCCCCCACCCGAGAGCCCCGGGGCCTCCTCCCCCGGCCAGGCAACCCCCCCACCCGAGATCCCCGGGGCCTCCTCCCCCGGCCAGGTAACCCCCCCACCCGAGAGCCCCGGGGCCTCCTCCCCCGGCCAGGCAACCCCCCACCCGAGAGCCCCGGGGCCTCCTCCCCCGGCCAGGCAACCCCCCCCACCCGAGATCCCCGGGGCCTCCTCCCCCGGCCAGGCAACCCCCCCACCCGAGAGCCCCTGCAACATGGGGTTTGGCCCCGGCTGAGCAGCCGGTTAACAGGAAACTGCTCAGGCCAAGCCAGGAGCCCAGCACTGACCCCGGCTGCATCCGCTGGGCTGGGCTGGGTGAAACCAGCTAGAACCGCTCCCCTGTGCCCCTGTGCGCCTGTCACCCCCACCCCCGCCAGTCCTCCCTGTGCGCCTGTCACCCCCACTCCCGCCAGTCTGCCTGTGCGCGTGTCACCCCCACCCCCGCCAGTCCTCCCTGTGCGCCTGTCACCCCCACCCCCGCCAGTCCTCCCTGTGTGCCTGTCACCCCCACCCCCGCCAATCCTCCCTGTGCGCCTGTCACCCCCACCCCCCGCCAATCCTCCCTGTGCGCCTGTCACCCCCACCCCCGCCAGTCCTCCCTGTGCGCCTGTCACCCCCACCCCCGCCAGTCCTCCCTGTGTGCCTGTCACCCCCACCCCCGCCAATCCTCCCTGTGCGCCTGTCACCCCCACCCCCGCCAATCCTCCCTGTGCGCCTGTCACCCCCACCCCCGCCAGTCCTCCCTGTGCGCCTGTCACCCCCACCCCCGCCAGTCCTCCCTGTGTGCCTGTCACCCCCACCCCCGCCAATCCTCCCTGTGCGCCTGTCACCCCCACCCCCGCCAATCCTCCCTGTGCGCCTGTCACCCCCACCCCCGCCAGTCCTCCCTGTGCGCCTGTCACCCCCACCCCCGCCAGTCCTCCCTGTGTGCCTGTCACCCCACCCCCGCCAGTCCTCCCTGTGTGCCTGTCACCCCCACCCCCGCCAGTCCTCCCTGTGCGCCTATCACCCTGACCCCCGCCAGTCCTGCCCCATGCGCCTGTCACCCTGACCACATCAGCGCCCCCATGTGCCTGTCACCCCGAACTCCCCACCCCGTGAGCGTGGCTGTAATCTTCTGCCAGTGCCAGCCCAGCCGTGTCAGAAGTGGGAAGTTGCTGGAAATGGCTCGTCAATAATTAACTGGCTCCTGGAGTTTGCACCCAGCAGGGCGGGTTCAACCATCTGTTCTGGCTTCCCGCAGCGCCCTGCTCCAGAGACCCCCTGGCCCTGCCTGGAGCCACCCCAGAACCCCCTGGCCCTGCCTGGAGCCGCCCCAGAAACCCCCTGGCCCTGCCTGGAGCCGCCCCAGAATCCTCCTGGCCCTGCCTGGAGCCGCCCCAGAGACCCCCTGGCCCTGCCTGGAGCCGCCCCAGAAACCCCCTGGCCCTGCCTGGAGTCGCCCTCGCCCTGGCTGCCCCAGCCCGGAGCCCAGACGGGGACCCACCCTGCCCGCGGACGCTCGTCCACCAGCTGCTCCCAACCTGGGCCTGGGTCAAGTGGGCCGAGTCCGCGCCCACCTTCAGCCTCCAGCCACCCCCTCGTTGGGCCCGGCTCCGCGTCTGGGCGCCCCCAGGTCTGCTCTCCCCCAGGGGCGGCTGTTCTCCGTCCCTGGGCTCTGGGCGCTGCCGGTGGCTCCCTCCGAGGCGTTCCCCCCCCCCCCCCCCGCCGTTCTCTGCCTCCTCTCAGCCCCAATGAGCCGGGGAAGGGTCGTCCGGTCCCCGGGCCCAGCAGGCGGCTCCTCCCCCGGGACAAGCGCTGGGGAAGCCTGTCGGAGCCTCCCTCGCACGCCTGCAGCCTCCAGCCAGCTCAGCCCCACAGGCCGAGAGCAGAGACCGAGGGGTGCGATTGCCCTGGTGCTGGTGCACGTCAGTTCCACCATGCAGCAGTGACCCTGCGTGCGTGCCTCAGTTTCTCTGGGTGCTTCACCAGTCCCTGGATGGGGAGGGCAATTTCTGGGCGCACGAGGGCTGATGCTGTCCGGGGTGCTCAGGACTCCCCGGCTGGGTTCTCCAGGGATTCTCGTCCGACCAGGCTCAATGTGGCTCCGTCACCTGCCGTGCTCCAGGGGGAGCTCCAGCCGGGGGTCAGGGAGCAGGGCTCCCGGGGCAGGAGATGGGGCGTCCGTGACACAGGACGGCAGACAGACCCGGGCTCTGAGCTGCAGGCACCAGGGAGCCAGACGCTGGCGCTGCAGGGAGACACAGCCGGCCCGGCGCCGTGGGGCCGCTTCCCTGCAGGGAGCAGCCCCCAGAGGGGGCATCACCAGTCCTGGGGCAGTTGGGATCCAGGCGCAGCGTCTCTGGAAACCACCGCGCCTGTGTCCTGAGCTCCGCCTGTCTGCCTGGGACACCCTGTCGCCTGTCACCCTGCTCCCAGCCCATGGATCGGCCCCGTGCCTGTGTCCTGGGCTCCGCCTGTGTGATGTAGTGGGGGGACAGTCCACTCGCTGGGCGCTGTGCTTGGGCTGTGGGTGGCCCCTGCTGGCCTCTGTGCGCACAACCCAGCGGGGGGGGGGGGGGTCACCCTGAGGACCCTCATGTCATGACAGTGACCCAACGGTTCTCACGGGAGGGGGGAGGGGCTGGGACAAAGGCAGGGGGTGCTTTCGGGAAGAGTCAGTCTTGGCTAAAGAAACGTGGAGAGAGGGGACTAAGCCGGGCCTGGGCACCCCACCCCAAGGGGCTAGAGCTGCCAGCCCCTGACTCCTGTAGCCACATCCCGTCTGTGCCGGGCTGTATCCTGGAGCAGCAACAACCCCCTGTTCTACCGGCTGGCGGAGCCTGTTCTGGCTGCTGCGGGGGTGCAGGGTCGGGGGACCCGACGCGCCGTCCCAGGGGTGTCAGGAGCAGGATGCGCTGCACCCCGTGGAGGGAGTTTCCAGCAGTGAGTGGCGGGCGCAAGAGAAGCTGGAGGCTTGTAAGAGCCAGGCGTGCTGGAGACAGAGCGAAGCGGTTCCTGGGAATCGGGGGGCGCTGCAGCACTAGACTGGAGGGGCCCAGCGGGCAGATGGCCTACGCCCGACTCTTGAAGGCAGAGCTGGTGGGGCTGTGCAGAGAGAGGGGCTTGCCTGTGCGGAAAGCAACCAAGGCCCAGCTGATTGCCCGGCTGGAAGAGAATGACCAGCCACAGGGCTGGGATCCTGTCCCAGCGGGGAGCAGCCAGACCCCCCCAGGGAGCGTGTCAGGCTCTCAGACCGGAGGGGGGACTGGAGCCTGCCAGACAGACACGGCGCCCACCAGGCCACACTCCTCCAGCAGCGGTTCATCCAGGCCGGAATCCGGCACGGCAGAGCTGCGACGGCTGGAGATGGAGCTGAGGCCAAAGGAATTGGAGTCACAAGAGAAAGAGCAGCAGGACCGTAGGGAGGAGCGCCGGGAACGGGAGATGGAGCCCCAGGACCAGGAGAGGCAGCGGCAGGAACAGGAGAGGCAGCAGCAGCATGAGCGGGCCGTGGCGGGGCGGAGGAGCCGAGGGGCCCGGCTGCGCTGTGGGGGAGGACCCCAGGGGGCCGGGGCGGCCAGGCACTTGGAGAAGCTCGTTGTCTCAGTGTAAGGACGTGGGGGACGTGGACAGTTCCTCAGCTCCTCTGAGTGAGCCTGTGAGCTGCACCAGGTCCCCCCTTGCTGGATCAGGAGGCCGCAGGGTGCTCAGCCAGCTGGAGAATCTGCAGCCGGGTGACTACGACTGGGCCAAGGAGGCCCTGCGGCATAGTCCGGGCTGACCCCCGAGACGCACAGGAGGAAGTTCCGGGGGGGGCAGAAGGGGCCACAGGAGACCCATGTGGATCTGGCCTCCCGCCTGGCGCAATCCTGCTGCAAGTGGGTGCTCGGCGCAGGAGCCCAGACCGCAGAGGAGCTGCTCAAGCTGATGATGCCGGAGCAGTTCTATGGAGCCTGCCCGCCCAGCCTGAGGCCTGGCTCCAGGACCGGAGGCCAGTAGGGCTCATCCACAGCCCAAGCGTAGCGACCAGCGAACGGACCGTCCCCCACGACATCACCCTGCGCCCAGCCTGTGGGTCGGCCCGTGCCAGCGTCCTGGGCTCAGACAGCGCCAGCGGCCCCCGTCCAGGCAGCAGCTCCGGCGCCTCCTGCCTGAGTCCAGGCTCTGCCGGGCGCCCCTTGGCCGTGGGGCCCAGGTCTTGTCGGGTTTGATGCCCAACCCCCCCCCCCCCGCCGCCGTTTGCTCCGTGTCTGGGGCGCCCCCGGCTGTGACAGGACTCCGGCAGCCGAGGGGTTAACTGACCCCCCGCCCCCGGCCCCGATTTCTGTCTCCCACGGCCTGGCATGGAAATGGCCAAAGGAAATGTCCAAGGTGGCCCACGGGGAGGCAGCCCCACGAACTGCCCCCCCCCCACACCCACAGCGCGGCCCCTGGTGGGGGCAGGGGCAGGGGCAGGGGCAGGGGCAGGGCCCACAGTGACCCCCCCCCCCGTTCCCGGCACAGAAATGCTGCCCAGCCCTGTGGCAACGCCCAGCCAGACCCTGGGGCCTGAGAATGGGCCCTTCCCCTCACGTGCAGCAGCTCCCCCGGCGCCGGGACGGGACCCCTCATCGTCCACCGTCGCCCCGACAACGGGACCCCTCATCATCCACCGTCGCCCTGACAACGGGACCCCTCATCGTCCACCGTCGCCCCGACAACGGGACCCCTCATCGTCCACCGTCCCCCGACAACGGGACCCCTCATCGTCCACCGTCGCCCTGACAACGGGACCCCTCATCGTCCACCGTCCCCCGACAACGGGACCCCTCATCGTCCACCGTCGCCCCGACAACGGGACCCCTCATCGTCCATTGTCAGAGTCCAGGCCGGCCAGGGCGGGCGGGAACCTCAGGGGCATCGCGCCAGCCCCCTGCCCAGCGCAGGACCAGCCCCTCTCAATCGACCAGCCAGGGCTGGAACCCAGACACCCCTATGGACGGAGACCCCCCCGGTGTGGTCTGGGTGTCGGGGAGACGCGCTGGGGCTGGGGAGCCGGCGGGAGGAGCAGGCGGGAGCAGGGCCCAGCCAGGGCTCCCAGGCCAGGGGCAGGCGATTGCTCAGCGAGGCCCCAGGCAGGCCTGGCCTGTGAGCGGAGTCGTCCTGGCCTGGCCCCAGGGGAATGAAATCAACCCCCCCCCCCGCCCCCCAGGAACCCGTCCCAGCGCTTCCCCCCCCCCCCCCCCGGAAAATCGGTCTCCTGACATCCCGCCTAGATCCCCCCCCGGCAGCCTGAGCATCTGCCACCCCTGAGACCAGCCTCGCTCCAGCCTCCCTGGGCCTTGCAGGGAGTGGGAGGGGAGCCCCCAGCCCCCCCAGCCCGGCGGCAGTGACACAGCCCTTTCCCAGGGGCCCCTCTCACCTGGGGGCCGCCCCCCACCTCCAGGACAGCACCTCTCAGGGCCTCCAGCTGCCTGCCATTGTGAGCCCCTCGGGGGGCCCCTCCCTCTGGACCCCGGGGCCTCCCCTCCCAAGGGACTAGCCCAGCCTGCTCCCCAGCCCAGAGCGACTCCCGGCCAGCCCCACAGGAGGGGAATGGGGTTGTGAACAGCAACGGGTCCCTCAGGCCAGTCGGCCTGGTCCCCTCAGCCGGGGGCTCTGCCTCTTCCGGCCCCCCCTGATCCGAGCCCCCATCTCCCAGCCGAGCCCCCAGTGTCCCCAGCAACAGCCCCCCCAGTGTCTCTGCAGGTAACAGGGTCGCCTGGGCCCCCCTTGCCCCCAATGTTCCCCCCTCGCTGGGACCAGCTGGGCCGGGCGCTGGGGTCTCCCCTCTGCACCCCCTGGCGGTTCTGGGCTGGTCCCTGCAATGACAAACAGCCCCCGTTGTCACATTTACCCAGCCACATCCCGGGGCCTGAGCACCCCCCCACATGCAGCTCCCCAAACCCAACCCCCCCCCCCAATAGCACAGACCAGCGTGTCCTTGGCTCTGTGGCGGGCTCTGGGCACCCCTCCCCGCTCAGACTCAGGGGACACGGGGAGAAGCCCGGTGCCTGGCGCAGTGAGGCCCCTGCAGAGCCATAGGGCCGGGCAGGAACGGGGGTCACGCTGGGGGCTGCCCCCCACCCCACTGGTCCCCCCGACCTCCATGGAGTGAGAGAGAGGCTCTGGCAGAGAGCCCAGGACGCGTCAGCGACGCCACCCCGAGCCTGGGCCTGGGCCGGGCAGCGGGGACCCAGTGCAGGGTCTGGCGGCACCAAGCGCCCTGCCGGACGACCACCTCATGGGATCGGCTCGAGACCTGGCCATTGGACCGGAGCCTGGGCGCCGGAGCCTCTCGGTCCCCTCTGCCCAGCGCCGAGAGCACCTGAACCCCCCCGGGCGCCGGAGCCTCTCAGTCCCCTCTGCCCAGCGCTGAGAGCGCCTGAACCCCCTGGGTGCCGGAGTCTGTCGGTCCCCTCTGCCCAGCGCCGAGAGCGCCTGAACCCCCCTAGGCTCTGGGAGGGGCCGGTACTGTGGGAGGGGCCGGGGCCCAGATGGCGCCCGCTCATCTCCGCGCCATAGCAAAGGGACGGCTCTGTGACCCCAGAGGGCAGCGGCGGGGCAGCTACACCGGGACCCCTCCCACACTCGCGGTGGCAGTGAGCCCAGGACTCGTCCCCGCCCATGGGGCAGCAGCCCCCACGCTGCATGGGGGCACAGGGCCCACGGTGACGCTCTCTCTGCTCCTCGCACAGAAATGCTGCCCAGGCCCACAGTGATGCCCAACCAGACCCTGGTGCCTGAGAACGGGACCTTCTCCCTCACGTGTAACAGCTCCCCCAGCGCCGACACCCGGCTCTGGCTCCGGGACGGGGAGCCCCTTGGGCCCAGCCGGCGGCTGGTGCTGTCCCCCGACAACCGCACCCTGACGGTGCTGAACGTCACCCGGGGCGACGCCGGCGCCTACCAGTGCGAGGTCAGGAACGCCATCAGCTCCAACCGCAGCGAGCCCAGCCCCGTGACAGTGACCTGTGAGTAGCCTCAGCCCCGGCCCTGCCCGCCCTGCCCGGCCAGCAAGATGCAGCTGCTTCTGGGGTGGGGCGTGTGGCTTTGGTAACCAGAGACCCCTCTCTGGTGCCACCGTCTCCTGCCCTGTCTCTTTCTGTGTAGACGGGCCAGACTCCGCCAGGATAGACCCACCAGGCCCCATCCTCCTGCCCCTGGGGTCCCCTCTGACCCTCACGTGTGTCGCCGACTCCGTCCCAGCCCCGAGCTATCGCTGGGCTCTCAACGGCACCGACACTGGCCAGACCGGCAGCAGCTTCACCTTGACCCTCACGACCAGCGCTCAGCAGGGCACGTACGAGTGCCAGGCTCACAACTCGGGCACCAGCCTCACTGCCTGGGCGTCGGTCGCCGTGCGGGTGCCGGGCCCGGGTGAGTCCCTGGGAGGGAGCTGGGCGTTGCTTTGCTGTGGGGCTCTGTGGGGCCAGGTGTGGGGTCAGGGCAGGGGCGCGGCCCACCGGGGATGGGGCCAGTTGGGGATGTGAAGAGGCGGGGAGTTCGCCCAGTGTCTGGTTGATGGGATTTGTCTCGCCTCCCCGATGAGCGGCGGAGGGAGGGGGAGACGCTGGGTCCTGGCTCGCGCCGCGTCCGGCTGCCTCACTGCGGCTCTGCGCGGACACATCGCTGGCACGGACTGACGGGCTTTGGCTTTCGGTGCCTCCACTGAGCTCTGGGACTTCACGCAGGCAGCGTCCGGGGCGAGGGTGTTCGCAGCATCCGGGGCCTGGGGCAGCTGGGTCTCCGTGCGCCACCCCACCCCCGCCGTGTAGGGACCGGTGCTGGGGGGCCTGGACTGCGGCTGGGCTGGGGGTTTGTATCCCCATGGCTGGAGGGGGCTCCGCTGTGCTTGGGGCAGGGGATCCGCCGGGGCCCTTCCCAGCCCCATCGCGAAGGCGTGATCTGGTCACCCACCCCGGGACTGTCAGCTGCTGCAGCTGGGTTAGAGCCTGGCCACCCCCCCCACTTTCTGCCCCCCCCTGTGGCCTCCCAGGGCCATGCACCCCCCCCCCCCCCGTGTGTACGCTCAGAGGCTCCTAGAACCTAACCTTGGGCCAGGCAGCAGGGACCCGGAGTTGGAGCCAGGACTGGGAAGCCCCCCCCACCAGGCAGTGGGTCTGGGCCTGTCAGTCCCCCCCATGGGACCCACCTGTCACCCCCTCGGCAGCCCGGCTCCGCAGGCGAGAGGCAAGTCCCAGGCCCTGAGAAGTTGTTTCTTTGCCTGCGACCTGCCCAGGGCTTTTCCTGCAATTGTCCCTGGCGACATCTTAGCCTTTCCCGTGGCTCCCAGCAGCGCGAGAGCTCAGACCCCTCGGCCAGCGCTAGGCACACAGGGGGGCTGGCACCCCCAAACCTCCCTGCGCCCAAGGGGGCTGGGCAGCACCAGGACACCTCCCTGTTCCTGCCCTTTGGGCACCCCGCATCCCGGGGCCTTTCTGGGGCCCAGCCCTGTCAGGCTTGGGGGGCCCTGGCGGAGCTGCCCTGGTGTCTCCAGGGGGGAGGCTGGAGTAGATGGGGGTTCCAGAGCCCCCAACAGGAGGGGCACCAATAGGAGCAGCGCTGGCAAGCGCAGGGCTGGGGGGCCGTGGCTGGGCTCCCTGACACCCCCCTTCTCCCTTTCCTCCTCCAGACTCTTCTCCAGAATCACCCTCGGGCCTGTCGCCCGGCGCCATCGCTGGGATTGTCATCGGGTCCCTGGCGGGGGCGGCGCTGGTCGGGGGCCTGCTCTACTTCCTGCTTTGCAGAAATGGAAGGTAACGGCGCAGGGGCCGGGGTGCCTGGGGCTGGGGGCTGCCCTGCTGGGGAGGCCAGGGTGGACGAGGCAAGAGGAAGAAAGGGAGGGGTGGGCTGGGCAGACAGCTGTCAATGGACGGACGGATGGATGGACAGATGACTGATGTGGACATGTCTGTGGGTGGGTGGGAGGATGGATCAATACATAGTCCCAAGTGGAGCAGGATCTGCCCCAAGAGGTCAAGGTAACTGGGCCGCTTGGAACTACTGACCAGCGGGATACAAGTGAACATCCCTGTGGTGGGAAAAACACCTCAGCAGCCCAGCGCGGTGGCTCTGGATTCCAGAAAGGGGAACGACACAGGTGAGGAGGGCGTTGAACAGACATTAAAAGGCACAGTGAGAAAAGGAGACTCCCTGCAAGCTGCACGGACACTCTTCAAAGGCACCGTCACAGAGGCCCAAGTTAAATGTATCCCCCAACATAAAAACCAGAGACAGAGAACCTAAAAAGTGCCACCGTGGTTTAACAGCCAGTAAAAGAAACCGTGAGAGATAAAAAAACATCTTTAGAGGAGTGATAGAAATGCAGCCGTGTTAGTCTGGTGTAACTGAAACAAAACACAGGACTATGTAGCACTTTACAGACTAACAAGATGGTTTATTAGATGATGAGCTTTCGTGGGGCAGACCCACTTCCTCAGATCAAATAGTGGAAGAAAATAGTCACAACCATATATACCAAAGGATACAATTTAAAAAAATGAACACACATGAAAAGGACAAATCACATTGCAGAACAGAAGGGGGATGGGGAGGTAAATGTCTGTGAGCTAATGATATTAGAGGTGATAATTGGGGAAGCTCTTTGTAAGGGGTAAGATAATTGATGTCTTTGTTTAAGCTTAGGTGTAAAGTGTCTCTGGAAGGGGAAATCCTGCCTTACTAATTGCTAGAGTCCTTTGAAGGGGTGAACACACATGTGGGCAAGGGGGACCCAGTGGATCCAGTGGACTCAGATTCCCAGCAATGTTTTGACAAGGTCCCTCACCAAAGGCTCTTAAGTATCCTGTCATGGTCTATGAGGGAAGGCCTCTTGTGGACTGAGAACTGGTTAAAAGACAGTGAACAAAGGGCAGGAATCAATGGTCAGTTTTCCGAGTGGAGAGAGGTAACCGGTGGGGTCCCCCCAGGGTCTGTCCTGGGCCCGTCTTATTCAACCTATTTATAAATGACCCGGAAAAGGGGGAAACAGGGAGGTGGCAAAATGTGCCGATGATCCCAAACTACTCGGGATGGTTAAGCCCAAAGCAGACTGAAGAGCTCCCCAAAGATCTCCCTGAACTCAGCGACGGGGCGCCAGCATGGCCCATGAGATGTCCTGTCGGCCAATGGAAAGCAATGCGCACTGGAAACATCGTCCCACCCCGGGGCCGTAACAAGGGCGGGGCGAGGGAGGCTCTTCCCTCGGGCACACAGCGGACCGGTGCACCCCCACAGCTGCACCCCACATCCAGGGTCCCAGGCTGGACTTCCCCTCCCCAAACAGCCGGCGCTGCCTGAACAGCTGGGGCTCTGACCAGCCGGCGACTTCCTTCCCCTGCTGCCTTCCTGCTTGGGTGGGGGGGGGGGTAGGAGTCCCGGGACCGCACGAGCTCTGTCCTGCATTTAGTAAAGAGAAATGCAAAGTGCTCCACTTAGGAAGGAACAATCAGTTCCATACATACAAGATGGGAAGCGACTGTCTAGGAAGGAGCATAGCAGAAAGGGATCTAGGGGTCATAGTGGATCACAAGTTGAATATGAGTCGTCAGTGTGATGCTGTTGCCAAAAAAGCAAATATGATTCTAGGTTGTATCAACAGGTGTGTTGTAAGCAAAACTCGTGAAGTCATTCTGCCGCTCTACTCTGCACTAGTTAGGCCTCAGCTGGAGTACTGTGTCCAGTTCTGGGCGCCACATTTCAAGAAAGATGTGGAGAAATTGGAAAGGGTACAGAGAAGAGCGACAAGAATGATTAAAGGTTTAGAGAACATGACCTATGAAGCCAGGCTTCATGAACTGGGCTTGTTTAGTTTGGAAAAAAGAAGATTAAGGGGGGACATGATAGCGGTTTTCAAATATCTAAAAGGGTGTCACAAGGAGGAAGGCGAAAATTTGTTCCTCTTGGTTTCTGAGGACAGGACAAGGAGTAATGGGCTTAAAGTGCAGCAGGGGAGGTTTAGATTGGACATTGGGAAAAAATTCCTAACCGTCAGGGTGGTCAAATATTGGAATAAATTGCCAAGGGAGGTGGTGGAATCTCCCTCTCTGGAGATATTTAAGAACAGGTTGGATAGACATCTGTCAGGGATGGTGTAGACGGAGCTTGGTCCTGCCTTGAGGGCGGGGGGCTGGACTCGATGACCTCTTGAGGTCCCTTCCAGTCCTATGATTCTATGATTCTATGATCCTATTCAACCTATTCATAGGATCTGGAGAAAGGGGAAAGTGGGAGGTGGGAACTGTGCAGGTGGCACTGGGGGTGTTACAGTCAGTCGTTGCTGTATTGGGCTGTGCGTGTGCGTGTGCGTATGCGTGTGCGTGTGTGTGGCTTCTCTGGGCCCTGCACTGGCTGGGGGAGGGGGAGGGGAAGAGGGAGGGGGAGGGGGAGGGGGAGGACTCACCCCAGAGTGTGTGGGGCCGACACCTGAGGGCAGGCACAGGAGAGAACTCCTGCCCGGGAGGGTGACAGGCTGGCGGGGCTGCACCGGGCTGGGGGCAGGGCCTGGGGGAAGGGTCGGTCTCGGTGGGGCTGGGAGGAGAGAGGGGGCTGGGAGCGGGGAAGGGGGGAGGGACCCGTGAGCCCCTCCCCCAGGAGGAAGGAGGCCGCCGGCCCTCGGGGCCCGTCCTAACGTTGCTCCCGCCCTGCGCTGTGCCCCTGGGACCCAATGAACCTTCTCTCTACCTGCCGCCTGAGAGTCCCCTCTGGCCGCGGTGGGGGGCAGGGTCGGGGACTCCCCCACGTGCCCTGCCAGACACCAGACTGCTCGGGAGAGTTCACCAAAGCAGACTGGGACGAGCCTCCCGAAGCCCCCGCCGAGCTCGGCGACTGGGCGACAGGCTGGCAAGGGGAACGGCGGGTTGGTCCAAAGTCAGGCACTTCGGAGAAATGAATCCCCACTAGACGTACAGCATCATGGGGCATCCCTAGTTCGAACTAGCGGGCTAGTGCAGACATAGCCATGGGGACTAACTGGGCTACAACTACTCTGCGGGGGAGGGCTGGGCAGGCGGGTGGGTGCAGGAGCAGGTGGATGGTGGGTAGAAGGGGGATGGAGGGTGAATGGATTGGGAGGGTGTGGGGGGCGGGTGGGTAAGTGGGGGGAGGGCTGGGCAGGCGGGTGGGTGCAGGGGTGGAGGTGGAATCGGGGCTGAGCTGGGTGGGAGATGGATAGGTGGGGTGGAGTGAGGTGGCGGGGGGCTGAGGTCGTGGATGGGTAGACGGGTGGGTGTAGGGGGGCAGGGGTGTCAGATAGAGGGCTGGGGAGATGGAGGGGGTGGGGTTGGACAGATGGTCCATGGGGGGAGAAGGGGCGGGGTGCTGGTCGGAAGAGCTGGGGAAGCCAGCTGGTTGCTGCCCCCTGAGAAGGGGGATCCCCCCCACCCTGCCCCACAAAGAATCTGCTGTTCCCCCAGGGGGCCTGAGCAGCACGTTCCTGTCGGAGGCCAGGCTGCGCCCCCCCCCAGTAAGTAGCAGCCCCACCGCTTGCTGCTGCATGGGCATAGGCAGGCCTGTGGGCCTGTCAGTAGTGTGGACAGGGCCTGTGAGCAGCGTGGGCGGGGCCTGTGACCACTGTGGGCGGGGCCTGTGACCACTGTGGGCGGGGCCTGCCAGCCACATACCTGAATTGCTGCTCCCCTGCACCAGACTATGATGGAGGGCCTAGCACAGGGCATGATGGGAAACTCCTGAGCCAGACAGGAAGTGACATCACAGCCGCACCAGCCCCCACTGTGCAAGAGTCCGTCTGGGATTCCCTCCCCCTGTGGCTGCTCTGGGCTGTGGGTGTCCCCTGGTGCGGGGGGCTCAGGGGGCAGGGAGGGGCGAGGGGCGACGTGGGCCCGGGGTCCCCTGCTCAGCCCATCCCCCAACCCTGCTCCCCTCGGCCCCTAGTGCCAAGCCACGTGGCTGGTGCTGGGAACCTGGGGCCGCACCGTGGAGACGCAGGCTGGGGTCCTGTGAGCCTGGGGCGCTCTTCCCCTCCCCCCCCTCTGCGCCCCATTGCCTGCTCCCCTTCTGCCTGCTCTCCCCTCCCCCTTTGGGGACACCACCCCACCGCCAGGAACCCCCAGTGCTTGCCCGCCACGGCCACTTACCCAGCTGGTGCCACCTGGCCCGCTGCACTTGGGGGGGGTCACTGCTTGGGGGGCGTATCCCGGGACTGTCGTGTGTCTGACCCGTCTATCTCCTGTCTCTGCCCTGCAGGCCAGGATGTCGGGGACAAGAAACCCACAATGGTAAGGAGCCTTCATGTGCAGCCACAGGACTCCTGGGTCCCCCTGGCTCCGGGAGGGCAGTGGGGTGGGGGATTCCGGGGGGGGTCGGGGCTGGAGGCAGGACTCCTGGGTCCCCCTGGCTCCGGGAGGGCAGTGGGGTGAGGGATTCCAGCGGGGGGTCGGGGCTGGAGGCAGGACTCCTGGGTCCTCCTGGCTCCGGGAGGGCAGTGGGGTGGTGGGTTCCAGCGGGGGGTTGGGGCTGGAGGCAGGACTCCTGGGTCCCCCTGGCTCCGGGAGGGCAGTGGGGTGGGGGGTTCCGGGGGGGGTCGGGGCTGAAGGCAGGACTCCTGGGTCCCCCTGGCTCCGGGAGGGCAGTGGGGTGGTGGGTTCCAGCGGGGGGTCGGGGCTGGAGGCAGGACTCCTGGGTCCCCCTGGCTCCGGGAGGGCAGTGGGGTGGGAGGTTCCGGGGGGGGTCGGGGCTGAAGGCAGGACTCCTGGGTCCCCCTGGCTCCGGGAGGGCAGTGGGGTGGGGGATTCCCGGGGGGGTCGGGGCCGGAAGCAGGACTCCTGGGTCCCCCTGGCTCCGGGAGGGCAGTGGGGTGGGGGGTCCCGGGGGGGGTCGGGGCTGGAGGCAGGACTCCTGGGTCCTCCTGGCTCTGGGAGGGCAGTGGGGTGGTGGGTTCCAGGGGGGGGTCGGGACCGGAGGCAGGACTCCTGGGTCCCCCTGGCTCCGGGAGGGCAGTGGGGTGGTAGGTTCCAGCGGGGGGTCAGGGCTGGAGGAAGGACTCCTGGGTCCCTCCTGGCTCCGGGAGGGCAGTGGGGTGAGGGATTCCGGGGGGGGTCGGGGCTGGAGGCAGGACTCCTGGGTCCCCCCTGGCTCCTGGAGGGCAGTGGGGTGGTGGGTTCCAGGGGGGGGTCGGGACCGGAGGCAGGACTCCTGGGTCCCCCTGGCTCCGGGAGGGCAGTGGGGTGGGGGGTTCCAGCGGGGGGTCAGGGCCGGAGGCAGGACTCCTGGGTCCTCCTGGCTCCGGGAGGGCAGTGGGGTGGGGGGTTCCAGTGGGGGGTTGGGGCTGGAGGCAGGACTCCTGGGTCCTCCTGGCTCCGGGAGGGCAGTGGGGTGGGGGGTTCCAGTGGGGGGTTGGGGCTGGAGGCAGGACTCCTGGGTCCTCCTGGCTCCGGGAGGGCAGTGGGGTGGGGGGTTCCAGCGGGGGGTCGGGGCTGGAGGCAGGACTCCTGGGTCCCCCTGGCTCCGGGAGGGCAGTGGGGTGGGGGGTCGGGGCTGGAGGCAGGACTCCTGGGTCCCTCCTGGCTCCGGGAGGGCAGTGGGGTGGGGGGTTCCAGCAGGGGGTCGGGGCTGGAGGCAGGACTCCTGGGCCCCCCTGGCTCTGGGAGGGCAGTGGGGTGGGGGGTTCCAGCAGGGGGTCGGGGCTGGAGGCAGGACTCCTGGGTCCCCCTGGCTCCGGGAGGGCAGTGAAGTGGGGGGTTCCAGCAGGGGGTCGGGGCTGGAGGCAGGACTCCTGGGTCCCCCTGGCTCCGGGAGGGCAGTGGGGTGGGGGGTTCCAGCAGGGGGTCGGGGCTGGAGGCAGGACTCCTGGGTCCCCCTGGCTCTGGGAGGGCAGTGGGGTGGGGGGTTCCAGCGGGGGGTTGGGGCTGGAGGCAGGACTCTTGGGTCCTCCTGGCTCCGGGAGGGCAGTGGGGTGGGGGGTTCCAGCGGGGGGTCGGGGCTGGAGGCAGGACTCTTGGGTCCCCCTGGCTCTGGGAGGGCAGTGGGGTGGGGGGTTCCAGCAGGGGGTCGGGGCTGGAGGCAGGACTCCTGGGTCCCCCTGGCTCCGGGAGGGCAGTGGGGTGGGGGGTTCCAGCGGGGGGTCGGGGCTGGAGGCAGGACTCCTGGGTCCCCCTGGCTCCGGGAGGGCAGTGGGGTGGGGGGTTCCAGGGGGGGGTCGGGACTGGAGGCAGGACTCCTGGGTCCCTCCTGGCTCCGGGAGGGCAGTGGGGTGGGGGGTTCCAGCAGGGGGTCGGGGCTGGAGGCAGGACTCCTGGGTCCCTCCTGGCTCCGGGAGGGCAGTGGGGTGGGGGGTTCCAGCAGGGGGTCGGGGCTGGAGGCAGGACTCCTGGGTCCCCCTGGCTCCGGGAGGGCAGTGGGGTGGGGGGTTCCAGCAGGGGGTCGGGGCTGGAGGCAGGACTCCTGGGTCCCTCCTGGCTCTGGGAGGGCAGTGGGGTGGGGGGTTCCAGCGGGGGGTCGGGGCTGGAGGCAGGACTCCTGGGCCCCCCTGGCTCTGGGAGGGCAGTGGGGTGGGGGGTTCCAGGGGGGGGTCGGGGCTGGAGGCAGGACTCCTGGGTCCCTCCTGGCTCCGGGAGGGCAGTGGGGTGGGGGGTTCCAGGGGGGGGTCGGGGCTGGAGGCAGGACTCCTGGGTCCCTCCTGGCTCTGGGAGGGCAGTGGGGTGGGGGGTTCCAGCGGGGGGTCGGGGCTGGAGGCAGGACTCCTGGGCCCCCCTGGCTCTGGGAGGGCAGTGGGGTGGGGGGTTCCAGCAGGGGGTCGGGGCTGGAGGCAGGACTCCTGGGTCCCCCTGGCTCCGGGAGGGCAGTGAAGTGGGGGGTTCCAGCAGGGGGTCGGGGCTGGAGGCAGGACTCCTGGGTCCCCCTGGCTCCGGGAGGGCAGTGGGGTGGGGGATTCCGGGGGGGGTCGGGGCTGGAGGCAGGACTCTTGGGTCCCCCTGGCTCTGGGAGGGCAGTGGGGTGGGGGGTTCCAGCAGGGGGTCGGGGCTGGAGGCAGGACTCCTGGGTCCCCCTGGCTCCGGGAGGGCAGTGAAGTGGGGGGTTCCAGCAGGGGGTCGGGGCTGGAGGCAGGACTCCTGGGTCCCCCTGGCTCCGGGAGGGCAGTGGGGTGGGGGGTTCCAGCGGGGGGTCGGGGCTGGAGGCAGGACTCCTGGGTCCCCCTGGCTCCGGGAGGGCAGTGGGGTGGTGGGTTCCAGGGGGGGTTGGGGCTGGAGGCAGGACTCCTGGGTCCTCCTGGCTCTGGGAGGGCAGTGGGGTGGGGGGTTCCAGCGGGGGGTCGGGGCTGGAGGCAGGACTCCTGGGTCCCCCTGGCTCTGGGAGGGCAGTGGGGTGGGGGGTTCCAGCAGGGGGTCGGGGCTGGAGGCAGGACTCCTAGGTCCCCCTGGCTCCGGGAGGGCAGTGGGGTGGGGTTCCAGCGGGGGGTCGGGGCCGGAGGCAGGACTCCTGGGCCCCCCGGGGCGGCGCTGACCTGGCTTTCCTGGCTTGCAGGCTGACCCAGACGTTCACTATTCCACACTCGCCTTCGGCTCGGGAGCCCAGAAGCCGGCGCCCGGGCCCGAGCCCCAGCGGGAGAACGGCACTGTCTACTCGGAAATCAAAAAGAAATGACAGTGATTGGCCTGGGACTCTGGACCATTCCCCTCCCCCCGATGGGGAATTGCCCCCCCAGCTAGCCCCCTCCCCCGCATCATTTGCTGGGGGGAAGCTGCCGTCCCACCTGCCCCCTCCCGCTGCTCAGACCTGCCCCCAGCCTCACCTGGGGAGGGTCTCACACCCTTCTGGGGCGAGGGCCGTCAGGACTCAGAATCCCAGGGCTGGCTGGGACCTCAGCAGCCACTGAGTCCAGCCCCCCGCCCAGCGCAGGATCCGCCCAACTCAGCCATCCCGCCAGGGCTGGGACCAGCTGGGACTGAAACACCCCGAGACAAGGAGATCCCCCCCCTTCCAGGGAACCCAGCCCGGGGCTTCCCCACCCGCCTAGAGAAAACCTTTGTCCTAATGTCCATCCTAGACCTCCCCCACCGCTACGTGAGCCCACTGACCCCCCTGCATCTGCCCCCCCGAGAACAGCCTCTCGCCAGCCTCTCTGGAACCCCCTGCAGGGAGTCGCAGGCTGCTCTCAAATCCCCCCCCCCCACTCTGCTCTGCTGCAGACTGAACAGACCCAACTCCCTCAGCCTCTCCTCACAGGCCATGTGCTCCAGCCCTGAATCATTTTGGTCGCCCTCCGCTGGACCCTCTCCAATGTGTCCACATCCTTTGTGTAGTGGGGGCCCAGAACTGGACACAGTACTCCAGATGCGGCCTCACCAAAGCCGAATAAAGGGGAACAATCACTTCTCTGGATCTGCTGGCAATGCTCCTCCTAATGCACCTAATATGCCATTAGCCCTCTTGGCTACAAGGGCGCCCTGGTGACTCGTATCCAGCTTCTCAGCCACTGTCACCCCCAGGGCCTCTTCTGCAGAACTGCTGCCTAGCCAGCCGGCCCCCAGCCTGCACCAACCCTTGGGATTCCTCCGCCCCACGGGCCGGACTCTGCTCTTGTCCTTGTGAACCTCCTCAGATTCCTTGTGGCCCAGCCCTCCCGTGTGTGCAGGTCACTCTGGGCCCTCCCTGCCCCCCAGCGTATCCCCCTCCCCCCAGCTCAGTGTCACCGCAAACTGGCCGCGGGTGCAGCCCATCCCCCCGCCGGGTCATTCACAAAGACGTTGAACAAAACCGGCCCTAGAACCGACCCTTGGGGCCCTCGCTAGAACCCGGCGGCCAGCCTGCCACCAGCCCTCGACCACGGCCCGCGGGGCCCGGCAGTCCAGCCGGCTCCGTACCCACGGCCCAGTGCCGGTTCCCAATGCGACGCCCTCACCCGCTGGCACGAACACCGGGGGAGACGGGTCAAAGCTTTGCTGAAGTCCAGGCTAGTCCCCCCCCCCTCCGACCCCCACCCCCCCCAGAGCCAGGAACCTCGGCAGAGACGCTGGGCGGGTTGGCCAGGCAGGACTCGCCCTCGGTGAATCCACGTTCACTCTTCTGCTCGCTGTCCCCTCTCACAAGTGCCTCACAATTGAGCCCAGGTGGAGCCGCGGGGCGAGAGGGGGCCGGTGGGGACTTCGGTGGGTTCCAACCTGGGTGCCAGGACTCCTGGGATCACAATGTTGACATGGGGGCTGGGCAGGGAGTGCGAACAATCAGAGCTGACACCTGGACTCCGAGCCCCCCTTGTCGGACAATGTCACAAAGTGAGTGTGGTCAGGACCCGGACAGCCCTGCACTGGGACACTGATACCGGGGGGGGACACCGGGACGGGCCAGCGCCGGGACACACTGATACCGGGGGGGGGACACCGGGACGGGCCAGCGCCAGGACACACTGATACCGGGGGGGGACACCGGGACGGGCCACCGCCGGGACACATCAATACCGGGGGGGGGGACACCGGGTCGGGCCAGTGCCGGGACACACCGATACCGGGGGTGGGACACCAGGACGGGCCAGTGCCGGGACACACCAATACCGGGGGTGGGACACCAGGACGGGCCAGCACCGGGACACACCGATACCGGGGGTGGGACACCAGGACAGGCCAGTGCCGGGACACACCGATACCGGGGGGGGACACCAGGACGGGCCAGCGCCGGGACACACCGATACTGGGGGGGGACACAGGGACAGGCCAACGCCGGGACACACCGATACCGGGGGGGGACACTGGGACGGGCCAGCGCCGGGACACACCGATACCGGGGGTGGGACACCAGGACGGGCCAGCGCCGGGACACACCGATACCGGGGGGGTGGGACACCAGGACGGGCCAGCGCCGGGACACACCGATACCGGGGGTGGGACACCGGGACAGGCCAGCGCCGGGACACACCGATACCGGGGCGGGGACACCGGGACGGGCCAGCGCCGGGACACACCGATACCGGGGGGGGGACACTGGGATGGGCCAGCGCCGGGACACACCGATACCAGGGCGGGGACACCGGGACGGGCCAGCGCCAGGACACACCAATACCGGGGGGGGACACTGGGACGGGCCAGCGCCGGGACACACCGATACCGGGGGGGGGACACACCGATAGCGGGGGGGGACACTGGGACGGGCCACCGCCGGGACACATCAATACCGGGGGGGGACACCGGGTCGGGCCAGTGCCGGGACACACTGATACCGGGGGGGGACACCAGGACAGGCCAGCGCCGGGACACACCGATACCGGGGGTGGGACACCGGGACAGGCCAGCGCCGGGACACACCGATACCGGGGGTGGGACACCGGGACGGGCCAGCGCCGGGACACACCGATACCGGGGGTGGGACACCGGGACGGGTCAGCGCCGGGACACACCGATACCGGGGGTGGGACACCGGGATGGGCCAGCGCCGGGACACACCGATACCAGGGGGGGACACCGGGACGGGCCAGCGCTGGGACACACCGATACCGGGCGGGGACACCGGCACGGGCCAGCGCCGGGACACACCAATACCGGGGGGGGACACTGGGACGGGCCAGCGCCGGGACACACCGATACCGGGGGGACGGTGTGACGTAGTGGGGGTACCTGGCTGGTTTCTATGCTGCTGGCTCTGGGGTAACCCCCACTGGCTGTCGTGGGGACCACGACCCAGCAAAACAGGATGAGTCACTATGCAAACCAGTGGCCAGACACCCCCCATGGAGAGGAACAAAGGAAGGTGGATGCTGCCTTGGCTGGGGGGCAGGGCTGGAAGTTAGTGAGTTGGTTGCTGGCTGTCGGAGGGCATGGAGGAGAGCCTAGGGGAAGGGGCTGGAGTTTAGGGGCCCAGTCTCCCCCATCTCAAGGGGGCCTGAGGCATCCTAGCCCAGTTCCTGTAACCAGATTCCATCTGTGCTGCGCTGTGCTGGAGGAGCAATAAACCACCCTCAATTCCACCGGCTGGTGCAGTCTGTTTGTGCCATTTCGGGGTGCAGGAGACGGGGAACCCCCAACGCGCCGTCACACTGGTGTCAGGGGTGGGATGCACTGCACCCCGTGGATGGAGCTCCCAGCGGCGAGCGACAAGGTGCGGTAGAAGCAAGAGCCCTGGAGCCAGGCGTGCTGGAGACAGAGCGAAGCGGTTCCTGGGAATCGTGGGGCGCTGCAGCACTAGACTGGTGAGTCTGCACCGAGGGGCCCAGCGGGCAGATGGCCTACGCCCGACTCTTGAAGGCAGAGCTGGTGGGGCTGTGCAGAGAGAGGGGCTTGCCTGTGCAGAAAGCAACCAAGGCCCAGCTGATTACCCGGCTGGAAGAGAATGACCAGCCACAGGGCCAGGATCTTGTCCCCAGGGGAAGCAGCCAGACCCCCCCTGAGAGTGTGTCAGGCTCAGAGAGGGGGAGGAGCGCTGGACCCCACCGGAGAGATGAGACAGCGTCTCCCTGGAGGCCTGCAAGCTGTAGCCCATCTAGGGCAGGGGCCAGCCCAGCGGAGCTGCGGCGGCTGGAGATCCAGCTGCGGATCAGGGAATTGGAAGTACAGGACCGAGAGAAGGAGCGCCAAGATCGAGAGAAGGAGGCCAGGACCGAGAGAGGCAGCGGCAGCATGAGCTGGCCATGGCAGAGCGGAGAACCGGCGGGGCACCGGCTGCGCCAAGTGCGGATGGGCCCCAGGGTCCCAGGACTGCCAGACGCTTGGAGAGGCCCGTGGTGGCCCAATTGAAGGACATGGGCGACATAGACGGGTTCCTCAGCTCCTTTGAGAGGGCCTGTGGACTGCAACGGGTTCCCCCAGCTGACTGGCTGCAGGAGCTCATCCCCGCACTGAGCCAGGAGGCGGCCGGAGTGCTCAGTCAGCTGGAGGACCTACAGCCAGGGGATTACAACCGAGTCAAGGAGGCCCTGCTGCACAAGTTCGGGCTGACCCCCGAGATGTACAGGAAGAAGTTCCGGGGGGTACAGAAAGGGCCACGGGAGACCTATGTGGACCTGGCCTCCCGCCTGGCGCAATACTGCCGCAAGTGGGTGTCTGGAGTCGGAGCCCAGACCGCAGAGGAGCTGCTCAAGCTGGTCCTGATGGAGCAGTTCTATGAAGCGTGCCCACCCAAACTGAGGCTGTGGCTCAAGGACCGGAGACCAGAGAACCCCCAGGAGGCCGGGAGACTGGCGGACGAGTTCACGGAGAGCCGGTCCGGGTGTGAACGGGAGTCCCGGAGAGAGAGGGAACCGCGCAGAGACCGGATCTCGGCTGAGCGACGGAGGGAGTCAACTACGGGGCGAGACCAAGGAACAGGTCATCTGTGCCCCAGAGAACCAGCCAGGGCCGGGACAGAGACAGCCCAAAGCCTAACTTGCCATCGCTGTGGGCAAAAAGGCCACAAGAGGGCTCAGTGCACCAGGTCCCAGGACCGGGGACTTTCCAGGGTTAACTGGCTGGGGCGGGAGGAAGGGCAGGCTGCCCCAGAGGCAGGGGCTGGCAGGCAAACCTCAGCTCAGAGAGAGGGGAAGGATGCTCAGTGCACCTCCCCTGGGAGGTCTGATTCTCAGGAGGCGGATTTCTCAGTGTACCGGGTGGGGGCAGGACGGCCCCTGCGGAGCGAGTGCCTCATACCCCTGGAGGTGGATGGTAGGAAGGTGACGGGCTTCTGGGACACGGGGGCGGAGGTGACTCTGGCCCGATCCGACATAGTGGCCCCGGAGCGGATACTACCCCACGCGCAGCTGACCCTGAAGGGCATAGATGGGTCCCCGTTTAAGGTGCCTGTAGCCCGGGTGCATCTGAAATGGGGGGCGAAGGAAGGCCTCAAGGAAGTGGGGGTGCACCCGCACTTGCCCACCGAGGTGCTGATGGGGAATGACCTAGAGGAGTGGCCCCATGAATCCCAGCGGGCTCTAGTCACTACCTGGAGCCAGAGCCAGCGGGGGGCTGACAACGTGGGTCCAGGGAAGGACTCCCGGCAGCGTCCTCAGGGTCCCATCCCAGTGGACACGGGGTCCAGCCAGGCTGGGACTCCGGACCTAGGCAGAGGTGGGGGACAGGTCCCGATCCCTGCCTCAGCAGCTGAATTCCAGGCTGAGGTGCAGGCAGACCCCTCCTTGCAGAGGCTGAGGGACCAGGCTGGCCTCCATGCAGCTCAGCCCCGGGGGAGAGGTGGCCAGGAGAGATTCCTGCGGGAGCGTGGGCTCCTGTTCCGTGAATGGCTCCCCCCCAGGAAGGCGAGGGCATGGGGGGTCCAGCGGCAGCTGGTCGTCCCCCGAAAGTATCGCCTCAAGCTGCTGTATTTGGCCCACGACGTCCCCGTTGGGGGCCACCGGGGGATCCGGAGCACCCGGCTGAGGCTGCTCCAGCACTTCTATTGGCCGGGAATCTTTACAGCCGTGCAGCGGTACTGCCGGTCCTGTGACTCCTGCCAGAGGGGCGGGAAGGCCCAAGACAGGAGGAAAGCGGCTTGGGGGTCTCTACCCCAGATAGACCCTCTGGGCTTGCTGAGAGAGCTATGGGAGGGGAAGACCTCCCTGGATGGAGCTTCGGGGGTGGAAGCCGCCCTGGCTGTCCAGAGAAGGCTCACTGGACTCATGGCCCCAGCCCGAGAGACCCTGGCCAGAGATCAAGGCCAGCGGAAGGGTGGGTGTGACCCCCGAGGACAGGCCTGCGCCAGTCGCCCTGGAGCGGGGCGGCGAGTGGACAGAGGGAAGCCAGCTCATGTGGGGCCTCGCCACGGCCGGCCCGAGTCAAGGGGAGCACCCATGTCCCCAGGGCGGGTTCCCACACAGAGGACCCGAACTTCCCTAGGTCACGAGCGGAGTGACCCTGCTCAGTTCGCTCTCGGAGGGGGGAGAACTGTGACGTAGTGGGGGTACCTGGCTGGTTTCTATGCTGCTGGCTCTGGGGTAACCCCCACTGGCTGTCGTGGGGACCACGACCCAGCAAAACAGGATGAGTCACTATGCAAACCAGTGGCCAGACACCCCCCATGGAGAGGAACAAAGGAAGGTGGAATGCTGCCTTGGCTGGGGGGCAGGGCTGGAAGTTAGTGAGTTGGTTGCTGGCTGTCGGAGGGCATGGAGGAGAGCCTAGGGGAAGGGGCTGGAGTTTAGGGGCCCAGTCTCCCCCATCTCAAGGGGGCCTGAGGCATCCTAGCCCAGTTCCTGTGACCAGATTACATCTGTGCTGCGCTGTGCTGGAGGAGCAATAAACCACCCTCAATTCCACCGGCTGGGGCAGTCTGTTTGTGCCATTTCGGGGTGCAGGAGACGGGGAACCCCCAACGCGCCGTCACAGACGGACACACCGATAGCGGGGGGGGGGGGACACTGGGACGGGCCACCGCCGGGACACATCAATACCGGGGGGGGACACCGGGTCGGGCCAGTGCCGGGACACACTGATACCGGGGGGGACACCAGGACAGGCCAGCGCCGGGACACACCGATACCGGGGGTGGGACACCAGGACAGGCCAGTGCCGGGACACACCGATACCGGGGGTGGGACACCGGGACAGGCCAGCGCCGGGACACACCGATACCGGGGGTGGGACACCGGGACGGGCCAGCGCCGGGACACACCGATACCGGGGGTGGGACACCGGGACGGGCCAGCGCCGGGACACACCGATACCGGGGGGGGACACCGGGACGGGCCAGCGCCGGGACACACTGATACCGGGGGGGGGACACTGGGATGGGCCAGCGCCGGGACACACCAATACCGGGGGGGGGGACACTGGGACGGGCCAGCGCCGGGACACACCGATACCGGGGGGGGGGACACCGGGACGGGCCAGCGCCGGGACACACCGATACCGGGGGGGGACACACCGGGACGGGCCAGCGCCGGGACACACCGATACCGGGGAGGGGGGACACCGGGACGGGCCAGTGCCGGGACACACCGATACCGGGGGGGGGCACCGGGATGGGTCAGCGCTGGGACACACCGATACCGGGGGGGGGGGACACCGGGACAGGTCAGCGCCGGGACACACCGGTACGGGGGGGGGGACACCGGGACAGGTCAGCGCTGAGACACACCGATACCGGGGGGGGGGGGGGACACCGGGACGGGCCAGCGCCGGGACACACCGATACCGGGGGTGGGACACCGGGAGAGGTCAGCGCCGGGACACACCGATACCGGGGGGGGGGGGGGGACACCGGGATGGGCCAGCGCCGGGACACACCGATACCGGGGGGGAGACACCGGGAGAGGTCAGCGCCGGGACACACCGATACCGGGGGGGGGGGGGACACCGGGATGGGCCAGCGCCGGGACACACCGATACCGGGGGGGGGACACCGGGATGGGCCAGCGCCGGGACACACCGATACCGGGGGGGGACACCGGGACGGGTCAGCGCCGGGACACACCGATACCGGGGGGGGGACACCGGTACGGGCCAGCGCCGGGACACACCGATACCGGGGGGGGGGAGACACCGGGAGAGGTCAGCGCCGGGACACACCGATACCGGGGGGGGGGGGACACCGGGACGGGCCAGCGCCGGGACACACCGATACCGGGGGGGGACACCGGGACGGGCCAGCGCCGACACCGATACTCCAGGGTGCAGCCAAGGTGCACATGGGGCGGGGGAAGGGCTGCTCAGCTGGAGACATGTTCCCTGTAGTGATGCCGAGGGGCAGGGCAGGGGGAGCCCCCCCCGAGAGTGAGTCACCACCGCGCCCAGGGGCCTGGGCTGCCAGGGGGAGCCGCTCACCCCCGTCCTCACTGGGACAGGCTGGGGCTAACCCTCACCCCTGTCACCAGGGGGGGAGCCCTGGGTCTGCCCCCCCCAGGCAGGGGGGTCCCAGCACGGCACAGACTGGGCAGCACAGGGGCAGGAGCAGCCCAGCCTGGGGAGAGAGGCCCGGAGCCAGGGCCTGCCCCCCCCCCCCCCCCGACACGCACACGCGCTCCATGCAGCCGGTGCCCTTTGTCCTCTCTGCTGGGAACAGGTGTGGCCTGCTCACCCCCCTCCCCCGCTCAGGTTACGGAAGAGTCAGCAACTCTCAGCATGTTGGGGCAGCGCCCAGGGAAACCGAGGCACGGGCAGGGTGACTGGAGGGCAAGGAGAATAAAGTCCCTCACTCTGCACTTCGTCGCCCCCTGGCCATGACTCAGTTTCCCCTCTTGCTGAGCCTGGGCCCTGCTGCAGTGCAGGTTCATCGGCCCAGCCAGGGCGCTGGGGGGCAACGAGCTCTCTGATTGTCTCTGCCCCGAGCAGATTTTTCCCACCCATGTGAGGAATAATTGTCAGGTGCACCGAGTCCCATGGGAACGTGCACCACCCGGGGAAACACACACCCTGCTGTGGGCCCTGCTCACTGGTAGGTGGCACCTGAGTCTCCCCTGGGCATTGCCCGAGTGCCTGGCTCACAGGGCACATGCTGGGGGCGCCAGGCTGGCCTGGCCCAGCTCCCCGGCCCCTCGGAGGCACCGGCTGGTTGGCAGAGGCTGCCTGGAGCTGCTGTCTGTGTCGGGGCCTAAGCTCAGCTGGGCCGGCTGGGGAGCTCTGGGGGATGGGGACTGGGGGGACCCCAGGGCCTGGCCCAGCAGGGGCCCTGCCCGAGGGCCTGGTGACAGCCCGGGAAAGCCCCTGGGAAGCCCAGCCAGACCCGCTCACTGCCCCGGCCCCCCCGCGAGGGCAGCTGCCTGGCAGGCCTGGGGGCGCCGCCTCCCCGAGGTGCAGCCACATTTCCCCTGCCAAGGCTTGAGGGGGACATGAGAGCAGTTTCCAGGTATCTAAAAGGGGGTCACAAGGGGGAGGGAGCAAACTTGTTCATCTTGGCCTCTGGGGACAGGACAAGCAGCAATGGGCTTAAACTGCAGCCAGGGAGGTTTAGGTTGGACATTAGGGAAAAGTTCCTGCCTGTCAGGGGGGTCAAACCCTGGGATACGTTGCCCAGGGAGGCTGTGGAATCCCCGTCTCTGGGGATGTTCAGGAGCAGGTTGGATAAATGTCTCTCAGGGCTGGTCTAGTCGGTGCTGGGTCCTGCCATGGGGGCCGGGGCCTGGACTCGCTGGCTCTCGAGGTCCCTGCCAGGCCTAGTGCTCTATGGGTCTACGAGCCAGGGGGCAGGGGAGCAGCTGCACAGACCCGTCCTGTGCTGGGGACGGGGGCGGGGCAGGAGCCGGGACTCCTGGGTCCTCCCCCAGCACCGGGCCTGGGGGGGGGGGGGGGCGGAGGGCCTGGTGGTTGGGGGGGGGGGATCCTCCTCATGGAGCTTCACTAGGGACTCTCCAAATGAACCAGATCCCTGGAAATCCAGCTCCTCCCCCCCCCCTCCCCCCACCCAACCATCCAGACAGGAAGAAAAACCCGTTTGTGCCGCAGGTTTGTTTAGCGCCGATGCAGGAAAGTGACAAAGGAAACGGAGAGAAACCTCCCCCCTCCTCCCCCCCCCAACCGCCCCAGGGTGCAGCCTCCCCCCTCGATCCCCAACCCCCACGCCCGCCCCAGGGTGCAGCCTCCCCCCTCGATCCCCAATCCCCACGCCCGCCCCAGGGTGCAGCCCCCCCCATTCCCTGTGAGGTCCGAACCACTAGCCAGGCCCTGTCCCCTCCCCAGGGAGACCCCGGCCTGTCTCTGGGGCTTGGCGGGGGGGGGGGGGGGGGGACACCAGGGGACACCAGGCCTGGGGAAGTTGCCTCAGTCAGGCAGGACAGGAATCCCCCTTCTTGCCCCCCAAACACTCCCCTCCCGGCACAGGGCGGGGGGCTCACACACCTCGCCCTGAGGGGCGGACCCAGACAGGCCTGGCCACTGCCGGGGGGGGGGGGGCTTCCCGGTGTGAATCCCACAGGGAGGGGCTGACCCCCCCCGGCTCTTGCAGGGGCCCGGACGCCTGGGTCCCCCACGACCCCCGGGGACTCCTGCCCACCCCCGGGGCGCAGGCTGCTGGGGAGCGTGTCTGGGTGGGTGCAGCGCCCGGACCCCTGGGCCCCCCCAGTGCGGGAGCAGGCCGGGGACGGACGCGGCTGGGGGGGCTGCCCAGCGCCCGGTCCCCTGGGTCCCCGGCAGGGCCAGCGTGGAACAGGCGTCACCGGGGGACTCTGCCCCGCGAACGGCCTTGGGCGGCTTCCTCATCGCGGGGACCTGCCCCGCCCGGCTGTGAGGGGGAGGGGCGGGCGGCGCCAGGGGAGCCACGAACCCGGAGATTGGGGGGGGGCAGGTTTGGCTCCTCCATGCTGCCGCGGGGCCCCTCCCCCAGCCCCAGGCAGGAGCTGGTGCCCACAGGCCAGCGTGGCGGGGAGACGCAGGGAGATTTATGGGGGGAGGGGAAGGGGAAGTGGGGGGCTGGATGGGGGAGGGTGGATGGGGGAGGGGAAGGGCCAACCTATGTGGCAAGGGAGGGGAAGGGGAAGTGGAGGCTGGATGGGGGAGGAGAGGGTGGATGGGGGAAGGGCCGGCCTATGTGATAAGGGAGGGGAAGCAGAAGTGGGGTACTGGATGCGGGGGGCTGGATGGGGGAGGGAAAGGGGGGGCTGTGTGATAACAGCGGGGGAGGGGGAATGGGGGTGTGTCTCAGGCTGGGGGGGCTGACGGGAAAGGGGGGGCTGTGTGATAACAGCGGGGGAGGGGGAAATGGGGGTGTGTCTCAGGCTGGGGGGCTGATGGGAAAGGGGGGGCTGCGTGATAACAGCGGGGGAGGGGGAATGGGGATGTGTCTCAGGCTGGGGGGGCTGACGGGAAAGGGGGGGCTGCGTGATAACAGCGGGGGAGGAGGAATGGGGGTGTGTCTCAGGCTGGGGGGGCTGATGGGAAAGGGGGGGCTGTGTGATAACAGCGGGGGAGGGGGAATGGGGGTGTGTCTCAGGCTGGGGGGCTGACGGGAAAGGGGGCTGCATGAGGCTGGGAGGTGCTGTGGGGCCTGCAGGGCATGGGGGGCAGGCAGGGAGGGTATAATCCAGCTCCTGCCCCCCCCCGGTGCCCCCAGCAGATCCCCCCTCCCTTCCCCCTTTCCTGGGAGGTGTCAGGGCAGCCACAGCCGGAGGCCAGGAAGGCAGGTTCCCGAAAATCATCCCAATTCATGGCACATCCACCCAACCCCCCCGGGGCCCGTCCTGGCTGGGACGATGTCCCCCTGAACTGCCCCCCCCCCCCCACCGCCATGCACATCATGGCCCTCTTTAACATGCATGGGGTGCCCCAGCACTGACATGACACTGCTGGGGGGAAGCTCACAACTCCAGGCGCGCGTACACACACACACACACACACACACACACACACACACACACACACACCCCCCCCCCCAGCCGACAGGGTAGAACCGCAGGCCAGTTCTTGCCACACCAGCAACTGCAGCTTTTCCTGTCACGTCCTCGGGGCGCTGACGGGAGGCCGGGTAGATGGGCCCTTGGTCCGCGTCTCACTTGCTCCCCACCCGCCAGCCCGGCCCGGCCAGCGCACCCCAGGGGTGACAGGCCCCCCCCCCCACTCAGCCACGCTGCCTTGGAAGCCGGCCAGGGGAGTGAGGGAGCCCAGGGCTGGGGGCTGGGGGCAGGGTGTCATGTGCATCCCCAGGGAGAACCGCGTCATCCCGTGGGGTAACCCGTTTCTCGGGGATCCCCTTCCAGTGCAGCGACCCTCTTGGGGGGCCCATTCTCACCTGGGGGGGCCGCCCCTCTGCCTCCAACACTGCACCTCTCAGGGCCTCCAGCCGCCTGCTTCTGCCTGTGAGCCCCCTCGGGGGGGGGGGCCCTCCCTCTGGACCCCGGGGTCCCCACTCCCAAGGGACTAGCCCAGCCTGTTCCCCAGCCCCCGAGCGACCCCCCGGCCAGCCCCACAGGAGGGTTATGGGGCTTTGAACCCAGCAACGGATCCCTCAGGTCTGTCGGCCTGGCCCCCCCCCAGCCCAGCATCTCAGGCTCTGCCCCCCCCATCCCCATCTGACCCCCGTCTGCCAGCCCAGCCCCCAGTGCCCCCAGCAACAGCCCCCCCCCCCCCCCCCCCGCCAGTGTCTCTGCAGGTAACAGCAGCAAGATGTGACTGCACCAGCCAGTAGAACGGGGGGTTATTGCTGCTCATGACAGCCCGGCCCGGGTTCCATTGGCCACCGGAGTGAGGGGCCGGCAGCCTCAGACCCCTGGGGCAGGGGACAGAGGCCCCCGATCCCCCAGTGCCCGATTAATCCCTTCTCTGCACGTTTGCCCAGCCCAAGACTGGCCCTTCTCCAACCCCCGACACCCCTCCCCCCCAGGCAGCCCCCCGCGGCCTGTGTCTGAACCCCTTCTCAGGGGTGTGTCTGGACCCCGCGGCCTGGGTCTAAACCCCTTCTCAGGGGTGTGTCTGGACCCCCACGGCCTGGGTCTGAACCCCTTCTCAGGGGTGTGTCTGGACCCCACGGCCTGGGTCTGAACCCCTTCTCAGGGGTGTGGTCTGGACCCCTTCTCAGGGGTGTGTCTGGACCCCGCGGCCTGGGTCTGAACCCCTTCTCAGGGGTGTGTCTGGACCCCGCGGCCTGTGTCTGGACCCCTTCTCAGGGGTGGTGTCCTGGACCCCACGGCCTGGGTCTGAACCCCTTCTCAGGGGTGTGTCTGGACCCCGCGGCCTGTGTCTGGACCCCTTCTCAGGGGTGTGTCTGGACCCCGCGACCCCTTCTCAGGGGTGTGTCTGGACCCCGCGGCCTGTGTCTGAACCCCTTCTCAGGGGTGTGTCTGGACCCCACGGCCTGGGTCTGAACCCCTTCTCAGGGGTGTGTCTGGACCTCGCGGCCTGTGTCTGGACCCCTTCTCAGGGGTGTGTCTGGACCCCGCGGCCTGGGTCTGAACCCCTTCTCAGGGGTGTGTCTGGACCCCACGGCCTGTGTCTGGACCCCTTCTCAGGGGTGTGTCTGGACCCCGCGGCCTGTGTCTGAACCCCTTGTCAGGGGTGTGTCTGGACCCCGCGGCCTGTGTCTGAACCCCTTCTCAGGGGTGTGTCTGGACCCTGCGGCCTGTGTCTGAACCCCTTCTCAGGGGTGTGTCTGGACCTCGCGGCCTGTGTCTGAACCCCTTCTCAGGGGTGTGTCTGGACCCCACGGCCTGTGTCTGAACCCCTTCTCAGGGGTGTGTCTGGACCCCGCGGCCTGTGTCTGAACCCCTTCTCAGGGGTGTGTCTGGACCCCGCGGCCTGTGTCTGGACCCCTTCTCAGGGGTGTGTCTGGACCCCGCGGCCTGTGTCTGAACCCCTTCTCAGGGGTGTGTCTGGACCCCACGGCCTGTGTCTGAACCCCTTCTCAGGGGTGTGTCTGGACCCCGCGGCCTGTGTCTGAACCCCTTCTCAGGGGTGTGTCTGGACCCCACGGCCTGTGTCTGGACCCCTTCTCAGGGGTGTGTCTGGACCCCACGGCCTGTGTCTGAACCCCTTCTCAGGGGTGTGTCTGGACCCCACGGCCTGTGTCTGAACCCCTTCTCAGGGGTGTGTCTGGACCCCGCGGCCTGTGTCTGAACCCCTTCTCAGGGGTGTGTCTGGACCTCGCAGCCTGTGTCTGAACCCCTTCTCAGGGGTGTGTCTGGACCTCGCAGCCTGTGTCTGGACCCCTTCTCAGGGGTGTGTCTGGACCCCACGGCCTGTGTCTGAACCCCTTCTCAGGGGTGTGTCTGGACCCCGCGGCCTGTGTCTGAACCCCTTCTCAGGGGTGTGTCTGGACCTCGCGGCCTGGGTCTAAACCCCTTCTCAGGGGTGAGTCTGGACCCCACGGCCTGTGTCTGAACCCCTTCTCAGGGGTGTGTCTGGACCCCATGGCCTGTGTCTGGACCCCTTCTCAGGGGTGTGTCTGGACCCCACGGCTCCATCGACGGAGCCTTGGTCAGTAGTTTACTGCACAGTCAATGAAGCCGGGATTTAAATAATCCCCCCTGCATTCAAATAAACACGGCCCCGCGCTGCGCCGACAATCAGCTGATCCGGCCCACGGGGCAGTCTAGACGCAGCGCGGTGACAAGGGAAGCCTTTGCCGACTGCGCCTGTAAGCCGCCCCCCCTCCTCCCCCGCTCCCGCCGGGCAGTGCTTAGACACGGGCCAGCAGGGGTCACCCACAGCCCCACAGCGACCAGGGAAGGCCCAACAGACAGGGCCCAGGGCCACAAAAGTAGACAGCCCCCCCCGTGTCCATCCCCCCTGAGTATCCAGCCCCCCCGACTGTACAGCTCCCCCGAGTGTCCAGCCCCCCCGAGTGTGCAGCCCCTCCCCGAGTGTCCAGCCCCCCCCCCCGAGTGTCCAGCCCCCCCCCGAGTGTCCAGCCCCCCCCCCACTATGTCACAGCTGCTCAGCTTGCACTAACACCCCCTGCAGAGACCCTCCTCTCTGCCTGGCCCTGCCAGGGTCCTGGTCTGTGGGTCCGGAGCAGGGCCCCTCTGGGGGGGACACGTGGTGCAATGCGGCTCGACGGGTTCCCGTGAGCTCTGTGTACTCTGCGTGGCTGCTAGTCCCTGTGGGTGGTTCCGCCCTGTGTGTGCACGGCGCTGAGTACAGGCGTGTCCCTCGCGTGCGACCAGCGAGCCGTGCAGTGTGTATCGTGCGGAGTCGCTGCCCTGGGGCGAGAGCCGGGTCACTGCTGGGCCGATTTTATTCCTGGCGTCTCCCGAGGCTCCGTGCCTGTGTCCAGGGCCGGCCAGGCGGAGGCGCCGCCCGTGTATATGGGTTAGGAGCCAGGGACTGCAGCCGGGGGGTGGGGATCCCGACTACAAACATCCCCGCTGGGGACCAGGATCTCCTTCCACGTGAAAACCAGCAGGCGCCCAGGCCCCCGTGAGTGGGACCTGCTCCCGAGAACCGGGGAGGAAAGGGGGGGGGTCACCCCAGTAACATCCGGGCACTGAGTGCCCCCCCCCGCATGGAGCCCCCAAGCCCCCAAAACTCCCCTCTTCCTCAGTCAGGCTGGGAGTGAGGGGCACCGGCAGGGGTGGGGCTAGGGGCTGTGGGGTGAGGTGTGGGGAGGGGGCACTGGCAGGGGTGGGGCTAGGGGCTGTGGGGTGAGGTGTGGGGAGGGGGCACCGGCAGGGGTGAGGCTAGGGGCTGTGGGGTGGGGAGCGGGGGGGGGCACCGGCAGGGGTGGGGCTAGGGGCTGTGGGGTGGGGAGCGGGGGGGCACCGGCAGGGGTGGGGCTAGGGGCTGTGGGGTGGGGAGCGGGGGGGCACCGGCAGGGGTGGGGCTAGGGGCTGTGTGGTGAGGTGTGGGGAGGGGGCACCGGCAGGGGTGGGGCTAGGGGCTGTGGGGTGGGGAGCGGGGGGGGGCACCGGCAGGGGTGGGGCATGGGGCTGTGGGGTGGGGAGCGGGGGGGGCACCGGCAGGGGTGGGGCTAGGGGCTGTGGGGTGGGGAGCGGGGGGGGGGAGGACTCCCCCATGGGGCTCAGTCCTGAGTAAAACCGTCCCTCCTGGGGCTGTGGCTCCCCCTGGCGGCTGCCCAGCCACGTTCAGCCCCCGATCCCTTCCCGGCCTGGGGGTCCTGGCCCCAGGGAGCGCGGGGGCTCTCGACGCTTGTGGGGGGTGACGCAGTGGGGTGTTGTGCTCTGCTGTAGTCCTGTCTTCACTCTGCTTGCTGCATTGTGGGTGTGTGCCTCAGTTTCCCCGGGCACTGCAGCACTACCTGCAATGGGCGGGGGGGGAGGCTGGGTGTGACTCACTGGGGAGGGAGCTTTGGGCTCCCAGGTCCTGAGGCCCAGCTGACAGCACAGAGGGCCTGGGGCGGGGGAAGGGGCGGCGGAGCTGCACCAGGCCAGGGCCAGGGCCTGCGGGAAGGGTCAGTCTGGGCGGGGCTAGGAGTGGGGAGGGGGAGTGGGGAAGGGGTAGGGTTCCCCCCCGAGAGGAACGAGGCCGCCGGCCCTGGGCCCTGCACTGACGTCGATCCCGCCGGCTGGGGGGGCAGGGCCGAGGACTCCCCCCACTCCGAGACAGTAGCCTTGGGGGCAGGCCCCTCCCCTCCCTGCCGGCCCCCTCCTGCCTCTGCCACCCGCCCTGGGCCCCCCCCGATCCGGGGCCGGTTCCAGCAAGTGGAGACCAGGCAGGAAACTGGCCCAGCAATGGGGGGGGGGGGGGGGCTGTGAAGGAGCGTGAGAACTCGTGGTGTCTCCCCGCAAAGGGGAAGTAGCTGCCGTGGGGAGGGAGGGTCCCCAGCCTCCTGCAGCCCCAGGTCACGTCTTTAAGTGCAATCCAGGATCCACGTGGAACCCAAACACCCTGGCCCCGCCTCCTTCCCCGAGGCCCCGCCCCTCCCCTCCCTTCGCTTCTATGAGGGCGGGGGAGGGGCTCAGGCAGGGGGCGCAGCTGGATCCGGTTTGTGTCTCCCGCCGGCTCCGTCTGGTCAAACCCTGAAATAGCGGGAGGGGGGGGGGGGTTAGATTGGAGCAGGCTCTTGGACGCTGAGGATGTCTGCCTCGGGGTGGGGGGAGTGCACTGGGATGGGGGTACTGGAGGGGCCTGGCACAGGGGAAGGGGGTGCACTGGGATGGGGGTGCTGGGGGACCTGGCTCAGGGGGAGGGGGCTGCACAGGGATGGGGGATGTTGGGGGGCCTGGCTCAGGGGGAGGGAGGTGCACTGGGATGGGGGTGCTGTGGGGCCTGGCTCAGGGAGAGGGGGGTGCACTGGGATGGGGGGTGCTGGGGGGCCTGGCTCAGGGGGAGGGGGTGCACTGGGATGGTGGTGCTGGGGGGCCTGGCTCAGGAGAAGGGGGGTGCACTGGGATGGGGGGTGCTGTGGGGCCTGGCTCAGGAGAAGGGGGGTGCACTGGGATGGGGGGTGCTGGGGGGCCTGGCTCAGGAGAAGGGGGGTGCACTGGGATGGGGGTGCTGGGGGCAGCCTGGCTCAGTGGGAGGGGGTTGCACTGAGATGGGGGTGCTGGGGGGCCTGGCTCAGGGGAAGGGGGGTGCACTGGGATGGGAGGTGCTGGGGAGCCTGGCACAGGGGAAGGGGGGTGCACTGGACTGGGGGCTGCTGTGGGGCCTGGCTCGGGGAGGGGGGGTACACTGAGATGGGGGTGATGGGGAGCGTGGTTCAGAGGGAGGGGGTGCACTGGGATGGGGGGTGCTGGGGGTCCTGGCTCAGGGGAAGGGGGGGTGCACTGGGATGGGGGGTGCTGGGGGGCCTGGCTCAGCGGGAGGGGGGTGCACTGGGGTGGGAGTGCTGGGGGCCCTGGCTCAGGGAGGGGGTTGAACTAGTATGGGGGGGCGCTGGGGGGTTTGGCTCACGGGAGGGGGTACACTGGGATGGGGGAGCTGGGGGGCCTGGCTCAGTGGGAGAGGGTGTTCACAGGGATGGGAGTGCTGGGGGTGCCTGGCTCAGGGGGAGGGGGGTGCACTGGGATGGGAGTGCTGGGGGGGCCTGGCTTAGGAGGAGCAGAGGTGCACTAGGATGGGGGTGCTGGGTGTGACGTAGTGGGGGTACTTGCTGGGCTGTGGTGACCCCTGCTGTCTGGAGCAAGACCCAGGAGGGAAAACCTCATTATGCAAAGGTGACTCCAAACCTGTTGAACCAGACACCCCCCATGGGGAGAAACAAAGGGAGGTGGATGCTGCCCTGGCTGGGGGCAGGGCTTGGAGAGGGGGAGTTAGTTCCTGAGTGGAAAGCAGGGGAGAAGGAGAGCTGGGGAGGGGGCTGGGACTCCCCTATCTGAAAGGGGGCACTGAGGCCTCTTAGCCCCCAGTTCCTGTAACCAGATTCCATCTGTGCTGTATCCATTTCGGGGTGCAGGAGATGGGAAAATCCCGACGCGCCGTCACACTGGTGTCAGAAGTGGGATGCACTGCACCCCGTGGATGAAGCTTCCAGCGGCAAGCGACAAGGCGCAGTAGAAGCAAGAGCCCTGGAGCCAGGCGTGCTGGAGACAGAGCGAAGCGGTTCCGGGGAATCGTGGGGCGCTGCAGCACTAGACTGGTGAGTCTGCACCGAGGGGCCCAGCGGGCAGATGGCCTACGCCCGACTCTTGAAGGCAGAGCTGGTGGGGCTGTGCAGAGAGAGGGGCTTGCCTGTGCGGAAAGCAACCAAGGCCCAGCTGATTGCCCAGCTGGAGGAGAATGACCAGCCACAGGGCCAGGATCTTGTCCCCAGGGGAAGCAGCCAGACCCCCCCCTGAGAGTGTGTCAGGTTCAGAGAGGGGGAGGAGCGCTGGAACCCACCGGAGAGATGAGACCGCTTCCCCCAGGAGGCCTGCAAGCTGTAGCCCATCTAGGGCAGGGGCCAGCCCAGCGGAGCTGCGGCGGCTGGAGATCCAGCTGCAGATGAAGGAATTGGAAGCAGAGGACTGAGAGAGGGACCGCCAGGACCGAGAGAAGGAACGCCAGGACCGAGAAAGGGATCGCCAGGACCGAGAGAGACAGCGAAAGCATGAGCTGGCCATGGCAGAGCGGAGAACCGGTGGGGCATTGGCTGCGCCGAGTGCGGATGGGCCCCAGGGTCCCGGGGCTGCCAGGTGCTTGGAGAGGCTCGTGGTGGCCCAATTGAAGGATGTGGGCGACATAGACGGGTTCCTCAGCTCCTTTGAGAGGGCCTGTGGGCTGCAACAGGTCCCCCCAGCTGACTGGCTGCAGGAGCTCATCCCTGCACTGAACCAGGAGGCAGCCGGATTGCTCAGTCAGCTGGAGGACCTACAGCCAGGGGATTACAACCAAGTCAAGGAGGCCCTGCTGCACAAGTTCGGGCTGACCCCCGAGATGTACAGGAAGAAGTTCCGGGGGGTACAGAAAGGGCCACGGGAGACCTATGTGGACCTGGCCTCCCACCTGTCGCAATACTGCCGCAAGTGGGTGTCTGGAGTTGGAGCCCAGACCGCAGAGGAGCTGCTCAAGCTGGTCCTGATGGAGCAGTTCTATGAAGCGTGCCCACCCAAACTGAGACTGTGGCTCATGGACCGGAGACCAGAGAACCCCCAGGAGGCCGGAAAACTGGCAGATGAGTTCATGGAGAGCCGGTCCGGGTGTGAACGGGAGTCCCGGAGAGAAAGGGAACCGCGCAGAGACCGGATCTCGGCTGAGCAACGGAGAGAGACACCTCCGAGGCGAGCCCCAGGGACCAGGACCAGTCATCGATACCCCAGAAAACCAGCCAGGGCCCGGGCAGAGCCGACCCGAATGGGCCCACAGAACCTAACTTGCCATCGCTGTGGGCAACGAGGCTACAAGAGGGCTCAATGCACCAGGCGCAAGAACAGGTCCCATGACCTGGGACATTCCAGGGTTAACTGGCTGGGGCGGGAGGAAGGGCAGGCTGCCCCAGAGGCAGGGGCTGGCCGGCAAACCTCCGCTCGGGTAGAGGGGAAGGATGTTCAGTGCCCCTCCCCTGGGAGGTCTGACCCTCGGGAGGCGGATTTCTCCGTGTACCGGGTGGGGGCGGGGCGGCCCCTACGGAGGGACTGCCTCGTACCCCTGGAGGTGGATGGTAGGAAGGTGACGGGTTTCTGGAAAACGGGGGCGGAGGTGACACTGGCCCGGCCCGACATAGTGGCCCCAGACCGTATGCTACCCGACACTCAGCTGACACTGAGGGGCATAGGCGGCACCCCCTTTAAGGTACCCGTAGCCAGGGTGCATCTGAAGTGGGAGGCCGAGGGCCCCAAGGAAGTGGGGGTGCACCCGCACTTGCCCACGGAGATGCTGATGGGGGGGTGACCTAGAGGGGTGGCCAGACGGACCCCACAGGACGCTGGTCACCACCCGTAGCCAGAGCAAGCGAGGGGCTGGCGGCCCGGAACTTGAGGAGGTTCCCCAACAGGGGGCCCAGGGCCCCGTCCCAGCAGACCTAGAGTTGGACCTAGGCAGTGGGGGGAACCACGGCCCTGGCCCAGCCCCAGCCGCTGAATTCCAGGCGGAGGTGCGAGCGGATCCCTCCCTGCAGGCCCTGAGGGACTGGGCTGACCTGGGTGCAGCTCAACCCCTAGGAGGAGATTGCCAGGAGAAGTTCCGGTGGGAGAGGGGATTTCTGTACCGGGAATGGCTAGGAGAGTGGGGGCTCCAGTGGCAGCTGGTGGTTCCCCAAAGGTATCGCCACAAGCTGCTACACCTGGCCCATGACATCCCGTTCTCGGGACACCAGGGGATCCGGCGCACGCGGCTGAGGCTGCTCCAAAACTTCTATTGGCCGGGGATGTTTGCAGCTGTCCAGCGGTACTGCCGGTCCTGCGACTCCTGCCAACGAGTGGGGAAGGCCCAAGACAGGAAGAAAGCTGCGTTGAGACCCCTGCCCATCATAGAGGAGCCTTTCCAGAAGGTGGCGATGGATATTGTGGGGCCCTTCAACAGAGCGACCCGGACGGGGAAGAAATACATCCTGGTGGTGGTGGACTTCGCCACCCGCTACCCCGAGGCCGTGGCCCTGCCCTCCATCGAGGCAGACACGGTGGCAGACGCACTGCTGACCATTTTCAGCAGGGTGGGGTTTCCCCAGGAGGTTCTCACGGACCAGGGATCCAACTTCATGTCGGCCCTGCTCCGGTGCTTGTGGGAGAAGAGTGGGGTGCAGCACCCCTGGGCCTCGGCGTATCACCCCCAGACCAACGGGTTGGTGGAGAGGTTCAATGGGACTCTGAAGCAGATGCTACGGACCTTTATGCACAAACACCCGCAGGACTGGGACAAGTACCTACCCCACCTGCTGTTTGCGTACAGGGAAGTGCCCCAGGAGTCCATGGGGTTCTCGCCGTTCGAGCTGTTATATGGGAGGCGAGTGAGGGGCCCCCTGGACTTACTGAAAGACGAGTGGGAGGGGAAGGTCTCCCCGGAGGGTGAGCCGGTCGTGGAATACGTCCTGACATTCCGGGAAAGACTTGCCGAGCTCATGGGCCTGGCCAGAGAGAACCTGAGCAGGGCCCAGAGGAAGCAGAAGGTCTGGTACGACCGCAATGCACGGGCCCGCGCCTACGCTACCGGGGACCAGGTGATGGTCCTGATCCCCGTGCGGAAGAACAAGCTGCAAGCCGCCTGGGACGGCCCCTTCAAGGTGGCTAAGCAGCTGAACGAGGTGAACTACGTGGTGGAGCTGACGGGCCGGACGCGCGGCCAGCGGGTGTATCATGTTAACATGATGAAGCCGTACTGGGACAGGGAGAACTTGGTGCTGGCCGTGTGTAAGCCCTGGGAGGAGCAGGGGGAGGATCCCCTGGTGGGCCTGTTCCCTGGGACCGGAGAGGACTCTTCGCTGGAGTCAATTTCCCTCTCGGACCAGCTCACCCCGGCCCAGCAGGCCGAGATCCGGGAGGTGCTGCGCTCCCACCAGCAGCTGTTCTCCAACAAGCTGGGTCTCACCAACCTGGCTGTCCACCGGGTGCAGACGGGCACTCACCCCCCCGGTGCGCTGCTCCCCATTCAGGGTCACGGGGAAAACAGCCCAGGACCTGGAGAGAGAGAGGTCCAGGACATGTTGGCCCTGGGCGTGATCCAGCCGTCCTCCAGCCCCTGGGCCTCGCCCGTGGTGCTGTTCCCCAAGAAGGACGGGTCGATCCGGTTCTGCGTGGACTACCGGAAGCTCAACGCCATCACGGTGTCTGACGCCTACCCGATGCCAAGGCCTGACGAGCTCCTGGACAAGCTGGGGGGAGCTCGCTATCTCACCACCCTGGACCTCACCAAGGGCTACTGGCAGGTGCTGCTAGACCCGGAGGCCAGACTGAAATCAGCTTTCATCACGCCACTGGGGCTCTATGAGTTCCTGGTCCTGGCCTTTGGCCTCAAAGGGGCGCCGGCCACTTTCCAGCACCTGGTGGACCAGCTGCTGCGGGGAATGGAGAACTGTGCCCTAGCGTACATAAATGATATCTGCGTCTTCAGCCAGTCCTGGGAGGACCACGTGGCCCAGGTCAGCCAGGTACTGGATCGGCTGAGGGAGGCTGGGCTGACTGTAAAGGCTGGGAAGTGCAAGGTTGGAATGGCCGAAGTGTCCTACCTGGGCCATAAGGTGGGGAGCGGCTGCTTGAAGCCAGAGCCGGCCAAAGTGGAGGCCATCCGGGACTGGCCTGTGCCCCAGACCAAGAAGCAGGTCCAGGCTTTCATTGGGATGGCGGGGTACTACCGGAGGTTTGTGCCCAACTTCAGCTCCATCGCTGCCCCGATCACAGAGCTGTGCAGGAAGGGGAGGCCCGACAGGGTGGTCTGGACGGAGCAGTGCCAGGGGGCTCTCTGTGCACTGAAGGAAGCCCTGGCCAAGGCCCCAGTGTTGGTAAACCCAGACTTCGACAAGCCCTTTATCGTGTTTACGGACGCCTCGGACACCGGGCTGGGGGCGGTGCTGATGCAGGCGGACGAGAAAGGGGAACGTCACCCCATCGTGTACCTGAGCAGGAAGCTGCTGCCCCGGGAGCGGAGCTACGCGACCGTAGAGAGGGAATGCCTGGCCATGGTGTGGGCCCTGCAAAAGCTGCAACTGTACCTGTTTGGCCGGCGTTTCACGGTGTTCACCGACCACTGCCCCTGACCTGGCTACACCAGATGAAAGGGACGAACGCCAAGCTGCTGCGGTGGAGCCTGCTCCTGCAGGACTACGACATGGAAGTGATCCACGTCAAGGGGAGCGCCAACATCATCGCCGACGCGCTGTCCCGTAGCGAGGGGCCCGAACTTCCCCAGGTCACGAGTGGAGTGACCCTGCTCAGTTCGCTCTCGGAGGGGGGAGAACTGTGACGTAGTGGGGGTACTTGCTGGGCTGTGGTGACCCCTGCTGTCTGGAGCAAGACCCAGCAGGGAAAACCTCACTATGCAAAGGTGACTCCAAACCTGTTGAACCAGCCACCCCCCATGGGGAGAAACAAAGGGAGGTGGATGCTGCCCTGGCAGGGGGCAGGGCTTGGAGAGGTAGAGTTAGTTCCTGGCTGGAAGGCAGGGAAGAAGGAGCTGGGGAGGGGGCTGGGATTCCCCTATCTCAAGGGGGCCATTGAGGCCTCTTAGCCCCCAGTTCCTATAACCAGATTACATCTGTGCTGTGCTGTATCCTGGAGGGGCAGTAAACAACCTCCATTCTACTGGCTGGTGGAGTCTGTTCATGCCATTTCGGGGGTGCAGGAGATGGGAAAATCCCGACGTGCCATCACACTGGGTGACCTGGCTCAGGGGGAGGGGGGTGCACTGGGATGGAGGGTGCTGGGGGGTCTGGCTCAGTGGGAGAGGGGGTGCACAGGGACGGGAGTGCTGGGGGGGGCCTGGCTCAGGGGGAGGGGGGTGCGCAGGGATGGGAGTGCTGGGGGGGCCTGGCTTAGTGGGAGAGAGGGTGCACGGGGATGGGGGATGCTGGGGGGGCCTGGCTCAGGGGGAGAGGGGGTGCGCAGGGATGGGAGTGCTGGGGGGGCCTGGCTCAGGGGGAGGAGGGTGCGCAGGGATGGGGGTGCTGGGTGACCTGGCTCATGGGGAAGGGGGGGCTGCACTGAGATGGGGGTGCTAGGGGGCCTGGCTCAGAGGGAGAGGGGGTGCACTGGGATGGGAGTGCTGGGGGAGCCTGGCTCAGTGGGAGATGGGGTGCACTGGGATGGGGGTGCTGGGGGGCCTGGCTTAGGGGAAGGGGGGGTGCACTGGGATGGGGGTGCTGGCGGGCCTGGCTCAGCGGGAGGGCTGGGTGGAGTCCCAAACTGGACAAATTGGTGCAACTTTTGCTTAACTTTAGCTCCACCCCCCCTTTTATTTTGTTTAACAACACTGGGGGGGGTCCCACAAATTTGTTTAGCATTTCAGGGGGTTGCGGCATCACAAGGTTTGAGAACCCCTGGGCTCAGAGATTTCCAGTGTGGGAGGGGCTCTGAGCTGAGCCTGGGGCAGAGGATTGGGGTGCCAGGGACAGGCTCTGGGGGGTCTGGGTACAGGGAGATGCAGGGCTAAGACTCAGTCTCGACCCCTCCACCCAGCCCCAGCACGCCCGGGCATGACGAGACAGCCGGCTGTTTATTGCGCGGCGCCGGAGCAGGAGGCGCTGGAGTGAACAGGGCGATGGGGAACCTGGAGACTAAACTGGGGAGACGCTGCCCGGAGCCCGACTCCTGAACCCACCCCGGCCGCCCCCGTGGGTCCAGCCCCCGCCTGTCACCCCCTCCCCCACTGCTGGCTGGCCCCCACCCCCAAGCTGTGGGTCCAGCCCCCAGCCTCAGGCCCCGTCCCCTGCAACGGCCCCCGCTCCCAGCTGGAGACAACCCCCTGGCAGTAGCTCCCCTTGGGGTCTGTGAGCGGCAGAGCCAGGGGCCCGTGAGCCCCTCGGTGCCCAGCCCCCGCCCGGCTTCCCTCGGCGCCCGCTGGAAACCCAGGAAATCCCGGCCACTGCGCATCTCTGGCTTTTCTGGATGTTTTACTGGACAGAGGCCCCCAAACCGGACTGTCGGGTTGAATCCCGGACACCTGGAACCCTCCCCCCGGAGCAGGGGGGATTAGCCCAGCCCCCGCCGCCTGGCCTAGGGAATAGGCCCCAGAGTCGCTTTTCCCAGCATGCATCAGAGTGCCAGCAGAGAGGGTTGGGGGGGTCACTTCAGCTCCTCGTACACGTCCGGCTGTCGCGGCTGCAGAGTCTGGGGGCGACAGGGACGGGTCAGCCAGAGATGCCCCCGCAGAGAACCAGGGACCCCCCTGCACGGCCCAGCCCCCCACCTCTCCCCGCTGGGCTCTGCAGCCCCCCCACCCAGTGCTGGCCCCCAGCCCATCCCGGCTGGTCCCTCGGGCTCCTGCTGCCCCCCCAGCTCTGGGGTGAGATAACCAGCCCCCTCCTCAGCCAGCGGGTTTGGGGGGCAGCTCCCCCTCCCCCCACTGGACCCAAACCCCTGGGGCAAGGACGCAGGGCCGGGGCGAGGGCTCACCTCGTACGTGGGGCCAGGATCACGGGGGCTCCTGGGTGGGGCCTAGAGCGGAGGGAGGGAAGAGGGGTGTTAAAACCAGACTCCAGAAATGTCCCCCCCGGCCCCAAGGGGATCTCGGCAGAGTCAGAGGGACCCCGGGTTTGTGAGACCCCCAGGCAGGGGCTGCGGGTCGGGACTGAGGGCGCAGCAGAGGAGGGGGCGGGGCTGAGCCCTTGTCACTCACCGCCCCCCCGGCACAGGCTGTCGGGGGCAGGTTCTCGTACACCAGGACGGGCGCCGCTTTCGCCTGCGGGGGCTCGATCCGGCAGCGAGAGTCTGGGAAGAGCATCAGAGACGCTGGGACCAGGATCCTGGTGCCCAGCTCTAACCACTAGCCCCTATCCCCCTCCCAGAGCTGGGGAGATAACCCAGGAATCCTGGCTCCCAGCCCCGCCCAGCTCTAACCACTAGCCCCCACCCCCCTGCCAGAGCTGGGGAGACAACCCAGGAATCCTGGCTCCCAGCCCCGCCCAGCTCTAACCACTAGCCCCCACCCCCCTCCCAGAGCTGGGGTGAGAACCAGGCGTCCCGGCTCTCCAGGGGTGGGGGCTGTAACTCACAGAGGAAATAGGCCACGACTCCGGCCAGCGCCACCCCGGCCAGGGACCCGATGATGATCCCAGCGATGGCCCCGGCAGAGAGACCCAAATCGGCATCCGGGGGAGGGGAATCTGGGGAGAGACGGGGGAGGGGTATTACAGCCACCGTCCCCCCCACTCTCCGCCCCACAGCACCCCCTAGTGCCCATTGGAGGAGCCCTGCCTGCCAGAGAAGAGCACCCCCTGCTGAGCCCCAGGTACCTGCAGCCCAGGGCCCCCTAGCGCTGCGCTGCCCCGTAGGGTGTGCAGAGCCCAGCTCCCTCCCAGGGACTCACCCGGCCCCGGCACCCGCACGGCGACCGACGCCCAGGCAGTGAGGTTGGTGCCCGAGTTGTGAGCCTGGCACTCGTACGTGCCCTGCTGAGCGCTGGTCGTGAGGGTCAAGGTGAAGCTGCTGCCGGTCTGGCCAGTGTCGGTGCCGTTGAGAGCCCAGCGATAGCTCGGGGCTGGGACGGAGTCGGCGACACACGTGAGGGTCAGAGGGGACCCCAGGGGCAGGAGGATGGGGCCTGGTGGGTCTATCCTGGCGGAGTCTGGCCCATCTACACAGAGAGAGACGGGGCAGGAGACGGTGGCACCAGAGAGGGGTCTCTGGTTACCAAAGCCACACGCCCCACCCCAGAAGCAGCTGCATCTCGGTGGCCGGGCAGGGCCGGGGCTGCGGCTACTCACAGGTCACTGTCACGGGGCTGGGCTCGCTGCGGTTGGAGCTGACGGCGTTCCCGACCTCGCACTGGTAGGCGCCGGCGTCGCCCCGGGTGACGTTCAGCACTGTCAGGGTGCGGTTGTCGGGGGACAAAACCAGCCGCCGGCTGGGCCCAAGGGGCTCCCCGTCCCGGAGCCAGAGCCGGGTGTCGGCGCTGGGGGAGCTGTTACACGTGAGGGAGAAGGTCCTGTTCTCAGGCACCAAGGTCTGGTTGGGCATCACCGTGGGCCTGGGCAGCATTTCTGTGCGAGGAGCAGAGAGAGCCTCAGTGGGGGGAGCAGATGGATCCGGCCAGTGCAGCTCTGTAGTGTTTCTGTGGGTGTGTGCCTCAGTTTCCCCAGACACGGTGCACTGTCTGGACAAGGAGGGGTCAGCTGAGCACGACTCCCTGGGTGCAGCCTCTCAGCCTGAGGCGAGGGGACAGCAGGTAACACCCTGGGCCGGGCGGGGCACAAAGGGGAGGCGGGTGACTCCGGGCTGGGGACCAGGGCCTGGGAGCTGGTGAGTTTGGGCTGGTCTGAGGACCAGGGAGGGGGCGGAGCAGGAGGGGGCCAGGCCCCAGACCCCAGGCCCTGCTCCCCCAGAGCAATAGCGCGGACTGTGCCCGGCTCCCGGCTCCGAACCAATAAACCTTCCGTTCATTGGGCTGAGCGACCGTCTGGGGGGGGGGGGGGGCGGTGACTCCCCAGGCCTGGGACAGAGGCCACACACCGGGCCGGCTCTGTGCTGGGGGCAGGTTCAATGTAGAAGCCGCTGCCTTATAGCAACGTGCTGCCTGTCGCGTTTTCCCTCGGGTCGGCGGGCGAGGAAACGCCCCAGAGGACACGGCTCCCGGCAGCGCCCAGTCCTACGGGAGCCGCTCCCGGCAGCGCTGCGCACAGAACGGCTCTGCGGCGATGTGCGACGGGCGGCAGTTTCTGGGGGGCGGGGGGGGAACTGCCCCTCTCAGACGCGCTGCTGGCCCTGGCACGGTCCTAGCGGGGGCATCACGTGGCAGGGGACGGAACGGCCACTGGAAACACTGAGCTCAGAGCCAGCAGCCTCCCCTCAGCCCAGGGGTCGGGTCGGGGTCGGGCCTCCCCCCAGGGTCCCGCCGAGGGGGCTCAGCCCGGGGGCAGCCCAGTCACGTCCTGCGTCCTGCCTGCCACACTGAGCGATGCCGTTTGCACCGTTGCCTCCTTTTTACACTTGCACCCCCCCCCCCCCCGTGTGTTCTCACGCCCTGGCGCTCCACGTGCACTCTCCACGCAGAGGGGAGGGGCGAGGGGGCCTGGCGAGCCGGGCAAGGGCTGGGGTGACCCCCACTCCGGTGCCACCCCTCTGCTGCCCTGCCCTGCCTCGTCCCCCCCACTGGCAGGCTGGGGTCACCCCCACTCCTGTGCCACCCCTCTGCTGCCCTGCCCTGTCTCGTCCCCCCCCACTGGCAGGCTGGGGTCACCCCCACTCCTGTGCCACCCCTCTGCTGCCCTGCCCTGCCCTGCCTCGTCCCCCCCACTGGCAGGCTGGGGTCACCCCCACTCCTGTTCCACCCCTCTGCTGCCCTGCCCTGCCTCGTCCCCCCCACTGGCAGGCTGGGGTCACCCCCACTCCTGTGCCACCCCTCTCCTGCCCTGCCCTGCCTTGTCCCCCCCACTGGCAGGCTGGGGTCACCCCCACTCCTGTGCCACCCCTCTGCTGCCCTGCCCTGCCTCGTCCCCCCCACTGGCAGGCTGGGGTCACCCCCACTCCTGTGCCACCCCTCTGCTGCCCTGCCCTGTCTCATCCCCCCCCACTGGCAGGCTGGGGTCACCCCCACTCCTGTGCCACCCCTCTGCTGCCCTGCCCTGCCTCGTCCCCCCCCACTGGCAGGCTGGGGTCACCCCCACTCCTGTGCCACCCCTCTGCTGCCCTGCCCTGCCTCGTCCCCCCCACTGGCAGGCTGGGGTCACCCCCACTCCTGTGCCACCCCTCTGCTGCCCTGCCCTGTCTCGTCCCCCCCCACTGGCAGGCTGGGGTCACCCCCACTCCTGTGCCACCCCTCTGCTGCCCTGCCCTGCCCTGCCTCGTCCCCCCCACTGGCAGGCTGGGGTCACCCCCACTCCTGTGCCACCCCTCTGCTGCCCTGCCCTGCCTCGTCCCCCCCACTGGCAGGCTGGGGTCACCCCCACTCCTGTGCCACCCCTCTCCTGCCCTGCCCTGCCTCATCCCCCCCCACTGGCAGGCTGGGGTCACCCCCACTCCTGTGCCACCCCTCTGCTGCCCTGCCCTGCCTCATCCCCCCCCACTGGCAGGCTGGGGTCACCCCCACTCCTGTGCCACCCCTCTGCTGCCCTGCCCTGCCTCGTCCCCCCCACTGGCAGGCTGGGGTCACCCCCACTCCTGTGCCACCCCTCTGCTGCCCTGCCCTGCCTCGTCCCCCCCACTGGCAGGCTGGGGTCACCCCCACTCCTGTGCCACCCCTCTCCTGCCCTGCCCTGCCTCATCCCCCCCCACTGGCAGGCTGGGGTCACCCCCACTCCTGTGCCACCCCTCTGCTGCCCTGCCCTGCCTCATCCCCCCCCACTGGCAGGCTGGGGTCACCCCCACTCCTGTGCCACCCCTCTGCTGCCCTGCCCTGCCTCGTCCCCCCCACTGGCAGGCTGGGGTCACCCCCACTCCTGTGCCACCCCTCTGCTGCCCTGCCCTGCCTCGTCCCCCCCACTGGCAGGCTGGGGTCACCCCCACTCCTGTGCCACCCCTCTGCTGCCCTGCCCTGCCTCGTCCCCCCCCCCCCACTGGCAGGCTGGGGTCACCCCCACTCCTGTTCCACCCCTCTGCTGCCCTGCCCTGCCTCGTCCCCCCCCCCCCACTGGCAGGCTGGGGTCACCCCCACTCCTGTTCCACCCCTCTCCTGCCCTGCCCTGCCTTGTCCCCCCCCCACTGGCAGGCTGAGGTCACCCCCACTCCTGTGCCACTTCCCTCCTGCCCTGCCCTGCCTCGTCCCCCCCCACTGGCAGGCTGGGGTCACCCCCACTCCTGTTCCACCCCTCTGCTGCCCTGCCCTGCCTCGTCCCCCCCACTGGCAGGCTGGGGTCACCCCCACTCCTGTTCCACCCCTCTGCTGCCCTGCCCTGCCTCGTCCCCCCCACTGGCAGGCTGGGGTCACCCCCACTCCTGTGCCACCCCTCTGCTGCCCTGCCCTGTCTCGTCCCCCCCACTGGCAGGCTGGGGTCACCCCCACTCCTGTTCCACCCCTCTGCTGCCCTGCCCTGCCTCATCCCCCCCACTGGCAGGCTGGGGGGAAGTGCAGCGAAGCGCCCCCGCTCTCATTGGTCCCCTGGCTGGGTCACTCTGCTTGTGCCCACACATTGGGGGTGTTACCGCGTGCCCCCCCCCCCCGGTCTCAAAGCCAATGGCTGAAGCAGGGATGAAGCTATTGATGAAAATGTCCCTAGAGCTGAGCCCTTCCAGCCCCACGGCCAGCGCCGGGGCTGTGTCTAGACGCCAGCGCGCGAGTGACGACGCGGATCGGTCCAAGGGGAAGCCTTTTGACCGCTCCCTTACGCCTCATGACCCGCGTCCTGGCCCGCGGCACAGCCCGGTGCCCATTTCTATTGGAATGAAGCCGGGGATGGTGAAATCCCCGCTCCATTGACCATGTCGGGGAGCCTGTTTAACATGCCCTGACCCCCGACCCTGGGCACTACGGCCCGGCAGCTCGGCACCACCTCACTGGGTAACGTTAGTGTCACGAGCTTCACTGAGCCAAGACAGCCCCTGCCAGCCCCTCCCCGTGCACAAGGCATGAACCGTGGCAGCTCTCCGGGGGGTGCTCGCGACGGCTCATTTCTGTGTCTGTGGGCTCTCCGGGGGATGCTCGCGACGGCTCATTTCTGTCTGTGGGCTCTCCGGGGGTGCTCGCGACGGCTCATTTCTGTGCCTGTGGGCTCTCCGGGGGTGCTCGCGACGGCTCATTTCTGTGTCTGTGGGCTCTCCGGGGGGTGCTCGCGACGGCTCATTTCTGTGTCTGTGGGCTCTCCGGGGGTGCTCGCGACGGCTCATTTCTGTCTGTGGGCTCTCCGGGGGTGCTCGCGACGGCTCATTTCTGTCTGTGGGCTCTCCGGGGGTGCTCGCGACGGCTCATTTCTGTGTCTGTGGGCTCTCCGGGGGGTGCTCGCGACGGCTCATTTCTGTGTCTGTGGGCTCTCCGGGGGTGCTCGCGACGGCTCATTTCTGTGTCTGTGGGCTCTCCGGGGGTGCTCGCGACGGCTCATTTCTGTGTCTGTGGGCTCTCCGGGGGATGCTCACGACGGCTCATTTCTGTGTCTGTGGGCTCTCCGGGGGTGCTCGCGACGGCTCATTTCTGTGTCTGTGGGCTCTCCGGGGGTGCTCGCGATGGCTCATTTCTGTGTCTGTGGGCTCTCCGGGGGTGCTCGCGACGGCTCATTTCTGTGTCTGTGGGCTCTCCGGGGGTGCTCGCGACGGCTCATTTCTGTCTGTGGGCTCTCCGGGGGTGCTCGCGACGGCTCATTTCTGTGTCTGTGGGCTCTCCGGGGGGTGCTCGCGACGGCTCATTTCTGTGTCTGTGGGCTCTCCGGGGGGTGCTCGCGACGGCTCATTTCTGTGTCTGTGGGCTCTCCGGGGGTGCTCGCGACGGCTCATTTCTGTGTCTGTGGCCTCTCCGGGGGTGCTCGCGACGGCTCATTTCTGTGTCTGTGGGCTCTCCGGGGGTGCTCGCGACGGCTCATTTCTGTGTCTGTGGGCTCTCCGGGGGTGCTCGCGACGGCTCATTTCTGTGTCTGTGGGCTCTCCGGGGGTGCTCGCGACGGCTCATTTCTGTGTCTGTGGGCTCTCCGGGGATGCTCGCGACGGCTCATTTCTGTGTCTGTGGGCTCTCCGGGGGATGCTCGCGACGGCTCATTTCTGTGTCTGTGGGCTCTCCGGGGGGTGCTCGCGACGGCTCATTTCTGTGTCTGTGGGCTCTCCGGGGGGTGCTCGCGACGGCTCATTTCTGTGTCTGTGGGCTCTCCGGGGGTGCTCGCGACGGCTCATTTCTGTGTCTGTGGGCTCTCCGGGGGGTGCTCGCGACAGCTCATTTCTGTGTCTGTGGGCTCTCCGGGGGGTGCTCGCGACGGCTCATTTCTGTGTCTGTGGGCTCTCCGGGGGTGCTCGCGACGGCTCATTTCTGTGTCTGTGGGCTCTCCGGGGGTGCTCGCGACGGCTCATTTCTGTGTCTGTGGGCTCTCCGGGGGTGCTCGCGACGGCTCATTTCTGTGTCTGTGGGCTCTCCGGGGGATGCTCGCGACGGCTCATTTCTGTGTCTGTGGGCTCTCCGGGGGATGCTCGCGACGGCTCATTTCTGTGTCTGTGGGCTCTCCGGGGGTGCTCGTGACGGCTCATTTCTGTGTCTGTGGGCTCTCCGGGGACCCAAAGGAACGGCCTGATCTCCCGTTGTCTAGCCCGGCCGGGCAATGGCCCTTTTCCAGTGCCCGGGAACCTCCGCCCCCCCCGAGGCTCCCCAACGAGAACGGCTGCCGGCTCAGAGACCTGGGCCATCTCCCCGCGCCGTCCGGGCGCATCTCGCCAGCCCACGGTCGCTGGGGGGCGTCTCATTCACCCCCGCAACTTGTGTGCTTTGCCTAGGTCTGCCCTTAGCCCCTCCCCCGCATTTTCACGCCCACTCACTAGTGTAACTGTCCGGTCGCACGAGCGGGCTGTTGAAACCAAACCCAAGATTTCATTGAGCATTTCAGCCACTTCCACGTTTTCCGTTGTTCCACCCTCCCTGAACGGGCCCCTGCACTTCGGTCTGTTCTATAGCAGGGCTGCTCCGCGTGGGACCCGGGGGCCGGGGCTACTCACAGCTCATGCCAAGGGCTGCAGCTTAAGTGTGGTTGCGTGTACATGCAAATATCCATGCAAATATATGCAAATAGCTTCTGTCACACTGAGGGGCATGAATACAAAGATTAAGCCTGTGGCCAGCGTGAGCCAGTCAGCACCTCCCTGGCTCTGCCCACGAGCCTAAGCAGCCGGCACTTCCCCCAAGGCCCTGGCACGCCCCGCCCCTCCTCTCTGGGCTAGAAACCCCCCCACCAGGTGTCTGGGAGTTGAACCCCTCCCGTTACCAAGGCAACAGAAGGTTGTTGTGATTTGCTGACTTGTGCTGGTGAGTTGTACACGGCCGTGTGACGTACCCGCCTCTCTCTGCGGAGAGCCGGCATCAGCTGCTGCCCCTTTGAAACTCAGAGGCGGCGTTTCAAAGGGGCAGCCGCACAGCTGATCCCCGGCTCCGCTGGGTGGTGGCTGCCCCTGGAAGTACCCTTCTCCCCCCTTTGCAGCCTCTGCCTGATAGAGGCAGCAAGGGGGGGGATCCACTAGTCGACTGGTCCTTGACATCCTCAGACCCCCTGTCCATGCAATACCCAGGCTGTGCTCTACTCACATGTGGCTAGCGAGGGGAGGCCTGACCGAGGGAGCAGCCTTGAGAAGCCAGAGGCAGAGCGACCAGGGGAGCGAGGGGGACGGGGGCTGCAGACAGGGGAGTTCAAGAGGCAGATTGATGGGGGAGGGCTGCTCTGCGTGGCACAAGCCGCACTGGGGCTCCAGCCACGCGGGGTACAGGGGGCAACACGCCTCAGAGCCCCTCCCCCGCATGGCCAGAGCGCCAGCGCCGAGCTGCCTTGTTGCAGGGGGCGGGAGGGAGCCCGGAGCATCCCAGCCTGAGGGCCGGGGGGCCCCATCCCCGCCTTACAGGGACCTCAGCATTCAACTGGGCAGCCCCAGTGCCTGGCTCCCAGCGGGGACGCTCCCCGGAATCGGCCTGGGTGTGGGCCGGCGAGGGGTCACTGGCATCGGGAGCAGGGATTTCCCAGCAGGCCGTGCGACCCGGGTTTCTGTGTCCCAGAGTTCAGTGCGGTTCTGGGGTCGGACTTGCCCTGCACACGGATGGAGGGATGCGCACGCGGGGAGGGGAGCGCGGGGGGGGCTCTTGGGGGCGTCGTTCCCCTTCTCTGCTGGTCGCTTTGGTTGAAGCAGAGACAGTGGGAGAGGGGCGGGGGGGAGGTTTTCCTGAGTCTGCGGGGCTGGATATTACGCCCTCAGGAAGGCAGGGCTGGAACGACACACACAAGGTAGCAAGTGCTCTCAGAGAGTCACACAAAGAATTGCTGTGGTAGAACCACAGAGCCACAGGGCTGGCAGAGACCTGAGAACGTCAAGTCCAGCCCCCTGCCCTAGGCAGGACCAATCCCAAATAAATCCACCCGGCCAGGGCTGTGTCAAGCCGGGACTTCAACACCTCTAGGGATGGAGACTCCCCCCTCCCCAGGGAACCCAGCCCAGCGCTTCCCCGCCCGCCTAGGGAAATCGTTTTTCCTAATGTCCAACTGTGGCGGGGTGGCCCCGCCCCCTCGTGTAACCGCCGCGTCTCCGCCGAGACCGGAAGGCGGGGCTTGGCAGCGCGGGGGCAGAACGCCGCGAAGAGCCCAGGGGCCGGTTAAAGGGACGTCACTAGTGACGACACCCCTCTGAGACCCAGAAGTGACGCGAGGGAATGGCGTCTGGCAGGACGCCGACCCAGGGGGCCGGGGAGGGACGTCAGGAGGGACGTCATCACTCCAGGCTCGGCGGGCGATTCACATGGGAACCCCGGGCTGGCGGAAGGGAGAGGAAGGAGCCAGCAAGCGGAGCCAGAGACCTTGGGTGAGGTGTAACCCTGGGTCCCCTGGCTACGGCAGCGCTAGGGAAGAAGCGGGCCAGGGCGGGGGCATGGACCCCGAGAGCAGGGGAGTCTAGGGGTTTCGACCCCCTCCGCTAGGACGGGCGTGAGTCCGTCCCTTAGGGCCCTGGGTCGGGGTTCGGAGTGAGGGTGGGCCCGAACCCCTTCCCTAGTTCGTCCCCTTACCGGGCTATCGTAGCCCGAGCTGGTGGGGAAGGAGCAACCATTATCACCGAACGGAGTGTAAAGCGGGAAATGTAATAAATTTACCGACTCCAACGATACACGAGTGGGTGTGTCAGGGTAACCGGGGGACCGGACACGAGGGATCCCCGTCCACCAACCCAGACCTCCCCCACTGCAACTAGAGCCCATTGCTCCTTGTTCTGCCACCTGCTCGCACTGAGACCAGCCTCTCTCCAGCCTCTTTGGAACCCTCCTGCAGGGAGCTGCGGCTGCTCTCAAATCCCCCCTCACTCTGCTCTTCTGCAGACTGAACAGACCCAAACCCCTCAGCCTCTCCTCGTAGGTCATAAGTGTTTCTGAGCAGTAGCTGGTAAAACAAAACCAAATTGGAGAGTGACAGGCGCTGCGCAGAATAATTCATAGAATCATAGAGCACTAGGCCTGGAAGGGACCTCGAGAGCCATCAAGTCCAGTCCCCGGCCCCCATGGCAGGACCCAGCACTGTCTAGACCAGCCCTGAGAGACATTTATCCAACCTGCTCCTAAATATCCCCAGAGACGGGGATTTCACAGCCTCCCTGGGCAATTTATTGCAGCATTTAACCACCCTGACAGGCAGGAACTTTTTCCTAATGTCCAACCTAAACCTCCCTTGCTGCAGTTTAAGCCCATTGCTTCTTGTTCTATCTCCAGAGGCCAAGATGAACAAGTTTTCTCCCTCCCCCTTATGACACCCTTTTAGATACCTGGAAACTGCTCTCATGTCCCCCCTCAATCTTCTAAGCTAAACAAGCCCAGTTCTGTCAGCCTTCCCTCACAGCTCATGTTCTCTAGACCTTTCATCATTCTCATTGCTCTTCTCTGGACCCTCTCCAATTTCTCCACATCTTTCTTGAAATGCGGTGCCCAGAACAGGACACAACACTCCAAGTGAGGCGTAACCAGCACAGAGCAGAGCGGACGAATGACTCCCCGTGTCTTGCTCACAACACACCTGTTCATGCAGCCCAGAATCATGTTTGCTTTCTTTGCAACGGCATCACACTGCTGACTCTCATTCAACTTGTGGTCCACTCTAAGCCCTAGATCCCTTTCTGCCGTACTCCTTCCTAGACAGTCGCTTCCCATTCTGTATGTGTGAAACTGATTGTTCCTTCCTAAGTGGAGCACTTTGCATTTGTCTTTATTAAACTTCATCCTGTTTATCTCAGACCATTTCTCCAATTTGTCCAGGTCATTTTGAATTCTGACCCATCCTCCAGAGCAGTCGCAACCCCTCCCAGCTTGGTATCATCTGCAAACTTAATAAACGTACTTTCTATGCCAATATCTAAATGGTTGATGCAGATATTGAACAGAGCCGGTCCCAAAGCAGACCCCTGCGGAACCCCACTTGTTAAAATTGCAAGTAACAGCAATAGCATTTGCAAGGAGCAAAACTACAATGAGAGTGGGATAGAGGGACGGGAGGGCAACTCAGTGATTCGCAGGCAGCAGACAACACAAATGTGTGAACTGTGAGGAGATTCCTGTCCTGCCTTAACCCCTTTCCAAGTGTACTAAGCAAGACTTCTCCTTAGTAAGGGAAGGGAGAAGGGCAGAGGCTCTGTGGCCCTACTGAGCATGCTCAGTGCCTCCCCCGAGTAAAGGATAAAAGAGCAGGTTTAAGCAAATGAAGAAGCCCCCCTGGCCGGGACACTCTGCGATGGTGCCTCGCTCCCAGGGGGTGACTGTCCGTACCCCTCTGCCCTGCCTGTACTGGGGATGGACCTCCCCTCACCCCCAGCCCTGAGTTTACCCCGGCCCCGAATCTAAGCCCCTTCCCCGCCCCCCCAGTCAGGTTTCACCCCCCTCCTCGGTTTAGCCCCTTTTCTCCGTTTTTAACCCCTTGGAAAAATAAGGAAGCAGAAAAGTTATAGAGTGGGCAGAGCGAAGGGCAGTGGCTTCAGCAGAGACACTGGGCATGCTCAGTGCTTCCGCGCATGCGCATTGCCCCATAAGTCTGCTCAAGTAAGAGTCTCAGAGGTAGGAGCCCGAGGGGGGGGTCCCCGGGGTGTCACTTACCCCAGACGCGCAGAAGCACCGCGGTGAGGACTCTGTTCCCGGGAGCCTCCATCAGCAGCGAGTAGGTCCCGGTGTCACTGAGCGTCACCCCCGCGATGTGCAGGGCGCAGCCCGGCCCCCCTGTCTCCCGCCCCGTGTGCGCCGGGCCGGTGATCGGATCAGACGGTGCCGACGGGTAGTAAGTGAGGATCCGTCTGGTCTCATCAGTGGTCGCTGATCGGAACCAGGCGCAGCTCAGCACGTTCTGCGGAGGATCCCGCGGGGCCAGGCTGACGCCCCCTCCCACCGCGGGGCTCGGCGGGCTGAGGACGATGGTCCCTGGGGGCCGGGTGCTCTGGACCGGCGCCGGCTGGAGGCAGGAGCCCAGGACGGAGGCTGCGGGGGGAGCCCAGATACTAACGGTGCCCCTCACTCCCGACCTGCCCCCCCGCTTTCCTCTGCCCCCCCTCGGGCAGCCCTTCGTGTCCCCTGCCCCGCCCCTCCCCCGACCGCCCCGTCTCAGCTGCCAGGGCCCCTCGCCAGGAGCCTTTGCTGCAGCGTGACGGGAAGGGGGGTTAATGGGCTCTGGCAGGGCAGCCCCGACTTCCCCTCCCACCTCGACCCGCCCGCTCCCCCGCGGCCTGGAGCAGGAACCAGTGGGGGGGGGGGGATCTCCCGCGTGGGGGCCCCGGTCCCTGGGTCTCCGCACAGGCTGGGGCTGGGGAGAAGCGGGGGGGTTGTGCCCCCCCATGCCCTGGGGCAGCGAGACACAAACAGCTGCTCCCTGCGAACCTCCCCTTGCGAAGCAGGATCTGCGGGGCCCAGGGGCTGGGGACAGAACCGGCCTGGGGAGGGAATCCTCGGACCCCCCCCCCGCGCCCTGGGGTCCCCGCAGCTCAGCCCCGCTGCTTCGCCGGACACTGGCTCGTGTCCCGGACACCTGGGTCCCCCCCGCTCTGACCTGCCAGGAGAACCCGGGCCCAAGGGCCGCCCGGCCGGGGGGGGGCCTCGCCCCATCGCCGGTCGCTGCCGCGGGACGCGCCGGCTATCAGACGCCTGGTCCCAGCGGGGCAAAGGGCAGAGCGGGGCGGGGGGGGGGGGGTATGAAGCTCCGCCCCCGCCCGGGTCAGCGCAGGCACCTGGTCCGGCCCCTTTCTCGCACCCGCCCTGCCCAGGGGTCCGGCCCTGGCCGATGGGCAGGTCACACGAGGGGGGGGGGGCGCCCCTGGGGGGCAGGGCCCCCCCTCCGCAAACCCTCTCCCGCCCTGCCCGCGACCGCCCCCTCGTGGAAACTCGGAGGCTGCCGAGCGAGAAGTGGCCCCAGGGGGCAGCGACCCGGACCCGGAGCAGGGGCGGCTCCGGGCCCCTGGCGGGGAGAGCGGGGTGTTCTCGGTGCACGTGGCCCGGGCCGCAGGATCTGCGGGACTCACCGCTGCGGGGCCCCTACCAGGGGTTCAGCACCAGCATTGGCCGTGCGGGTCCTTGAACCCCGGCCGCTCTGTGGGGCGCCTCGCCTGGCCCCGGCTCCCACGGGGCCCGGATTCCCCCCACTTGCTGCATCGCGGCCCCTCGACTGAGCTGCTCCTGGTCTTCGTTCCCTTCCCCCCCCCTTTCGCCCAGCCCGCGGCTCGGCCCGCTCCTGGTTCCTGGGCTCTGTCTGCCTGGGGCACCCTGGCGCCTGACACCCTGGTGGCTGAACGGAACCGGGATCTTCCTCAGGGGAAAAGGCAACAGGCGCGTTTACTGAGCTTAGATCCGTGCAAACTTTCCCATTGGGGTGTCACATTACTGAGTTGGAGGGAAGCAGCCAGATCGCTGCTGCACCCGTAGGTGGGGGTGTTGGCCCCAGAAATTGGTAAAAAGGGAGCCATGTGGGGTATTGAATGGGAGCTTGTTGTTTTCTGATCCTGTGTACACTGTTTATGTGAGTATATAATGTCTGTGTGTGTAGATCTGTAATCTGTGTAGAAGCTGAATATTTCTCTGAATGTGGTTAAGCATTGCTATGGACAGGCTGAGTAGCCAGGCCCTGTGGGACAATAGCACTTGATGGGCCAAAGACACACCCAAAGAATGAGCAGCCAGCAGGGAACACAGAGATTGGCCTCTGACCAGGTGACCTGCTGGATACTAGAAGAGGCCAGGAAGGGTATAAAGAGGCCATGTGGTCGATGCCATTTGGTTCTCAGCTCAGCACTTCATCCCAGAGGCAGCACTGCAGGGATCGAAGAGCCCGGAAGACCTGTGAACCCATCCTGATCGTAGGATGTGCAATAAGAACTTTTAAACCAGCAGCTGCAACATCTCTGCTAGAGCCTGCATCGAGAACTGGGAGATTCGGTGCATGTAACGTACTGTACTTTAATAACCTTACTCTCAGGCTTGTCTTTCTTGTAATAATAAACCTTTAGATATAGATTCTAAAGGATTGGCCCAGCGTGATTTGTGGGTAAGGTCCAGAGGGTAAATTGACCAGGGATCTGTGGCTGGTTTCTTGGAACCGGACAGAACTTGTTCGGGGTAGGTGGGATTGGGTGCTAGGACCCCCCACCTGTGTATAGGCCCGGAGCCATCTGGGGCACGGATATTGCTGGGGTGTCGGAGGGGTTTTGCTCGGGAGGCTTCAGGCAGGCAGCTGAAGCGCTCTGTGGGACTGGTTTGTGGCCTGTGTGGAGAGGTCACCAGTCAGGGGGACTGTAAAGAGCCCCGGATTTGAGCAATTCGCCCTGAGCGGACGCCCTAAGCTGTGCCCAGACACGGTCCGGTCCGTCACATGGGGTATGATCCGGCACTCGCACACACACTGAACAAACTCCGGCACTAACACAGACACACAACCCCTCCCCCCGCACACTCACTCACACCCCCACAGTCTCGTGCACTCACACCCGCACTTACACACACACTGAACAAACTCCGGCACTAACACAGACACACAACCCCTCCCCCCGCACACTCACTCACACCCCCACAGTCTCGTGCACTCACACCCGCACTTACACACACACTGAACAAACTCCGGCACTAACACAGACACACAACCCCTCCCCCCGCACACTCACACCCCCACAGTCTCGTGCACTCACACCCGCACTTACACACACACTGAACAAACTCCGGCACTAACACAGACACACAACCCCTCCCCCCGCACACTCACTCACACCCCCACAGTCTCGTGCACTCACACCCGCACTCACACACACACTGAACAAACTCCGGCACTAACACAGACACACAACCCCTCCCCCCGCACACTCACTCACACACCCACAGTCTCGTGCACTCACACCCTGTCCTGTTCCCACTAGTTGCTCCCCTCACTGCACTGGGGGGTGAGGCAGGCGGGGGAGGGTGGAGCCGGATCGCTGCTCCCCGTGGACAAGAGGGAAACCCGGGTCCCCCTGCAAGAGCCTCCGATTCCTCCCTCTCCTGCCCGGCCAGTCCACAGCGCCGTGCGCAGGGAGACTTGTGGGGCCTTTTCCCTGCTGCTTCCAAGAGGGTCCCAGGACGGGCCCTCGCTGCCTGACTCCCAGGGCGTCTCCAGTCCAGTCTCCCCAGGGCGCTCCCTTCCCGATCCCCCCCCCCCCCGCCATTCGCCTTCCTGGCTACAAGGGCGCCCTGGTGACTCGTAACAGCCACTGTCACCCCCAGGGCCTCTTCTGCAGAACTGCTGCCTAGCCAGCCGGCCCCCAGCCTGCACCAACCCTTGGGATTCCTCCGCCCCACGGGCCGGACTCTGCTCTTGTCCTTGTTGAACCTCCTCAGATTCCTTGTGGCCCAGCCCTCCCGTCTGTGCAGGTCACTCTGGGCCCTCCCTGCCCCCCAGCGTATCCCCCTCCCCCCAGCTCAGTGTCACCGCAAACTGGCCGAGGGTGCAGCCCATCCCCCCGCCGGGTCATTCACAAAGACGTTGAACAAAACCGGCCCTAGAACCGACCCTTGGGGCCCTCGCTAGAACCCGGCGGCCAGCCTGCCATCAGCCCTCGACCACGGCCCGCGGGGCCCGGCAGTCCAGCCGGCTCCGTACCCACGGCCCAGTGCCGGTTCCCAATGCGACGCCCTCACCCGCTGGCACGAACACCGGGGGAGATGGGTCAAAGCTTTGCTGAAGCCCAGGCTAGCCCATCCCTCAACCCGGGACACACCGGGACACACCGATACCGGGGGGTGGGACACTGGGACGGGCCAGCGCCGGGACACACCGATACCGGGGGGGGACACAGGGACAGGCCAGTGCCGGGACACACCGATACCGGGGGGGGACACAGGGACAGGCCAGTGCCGGGACACACCGATACCGGGGGGGGGACACTGGGATAGGCCAGCGCCGGGACACACTGATACCGGGGGGGGACACAGGGACAGGCCAGCGCCGGGACACACTGATACCGGGGGGTGGGACACTGGGACAGGCCAGCGCCGGGACACACTGATACCGGGGGGGGACACAGGGACAGGCCAGCGCCGGGACACACTGATACCGGGGGGGGGGACACCGGGACGGGCCAGCACTGGGACACACCGATACTGGGGAGGGGACACCAGGACAGGCCAGCACTGGGACACACTGATACCGGGGGGGGGGGGGGGACACCGGGACGGGCCAGATCCAGGACACACTGATACTCCAGGGTGCAGCCAAGGGGCATATGGGGCGGGGGAAGGGCTGCTCAGCTGGAGACATGTTCCCTGTAGTGATGCCGAGTGGCAGGGCAGGGGGAGCCCCCCCCGAGAGTGAGTCACCACCGCGCCCAGGGGCCTGGGCTGTCAGGGGGAGCCGCTCACCCCCGTCCTCACTGGGGCAGGCTGGGGCTAACCCTCACCCCTGTCACCAGGGGGGGAGCCCCTGGGTCTGCCCCCCCCCCAGCCAGGGGGCTCCCAGCACGACACAGACTGGGCAGCACAGGGACTCCTGGCTCCCACCCCCAGTTCTGGTCCCCCCCGCCTGGAGCCCTGGCTCCCTGCCCCCAAAACCCATCACCCCGCAGGCGTCCGGACAGGAAGAAAAACCCGTTTGTGCCGCAGGTTTGTTTAGCGCCGATGCAGGAAAGTGACAAAGGAAACGGAGAGAAAAGCTCCCCCCTCCCCTCCAACCGCCCCAGGGTGCAGCCTCCCCCCTCAATCCCCACGCCTGCCCCAGGGTGCAGCCCCCCCAATTGATTCCCCATGAGGTCCGAGTCACTGGCCAGGCCCTGTCCCTTCCCCAGGGAGACCCCGGCCTGTCTCTGGGGCCTGGCTGGGGGGGGGCACCAGGGGACACCAGGCCTGGGGAAGTTGCCTCAGTCAGGCAGGGCAGGAATCCCCCTTCTTGCCCCCCAAACACTCCCCTCCCGGCACGGGGCGGGGGCTTCACACACCTCACCCCGAGGGAGCCGGACAGACGGACCCCGACAGACAGGCCTGTCCACTGCGGGGGGGGGGCCCTTCTCGGTGTGAATCCCACAGGGAGGGGCCGACCCCCCCCCGGGATCATGCAGGGGCCCAGACGCCTGAGTCCCCCACGACTCCCAGGGACTCCTGCCCACCCCCAGGGCACAGGCTGCTGGGGAGCGTGTCTGGGTGGGTGCAGCACCCGGACTTCTGGGCCCCCCCAGTGCGGGAGCAGGCCGGGGACGGACGTGGCTGGGGGGGGCTGCCCAGCGCCCGGTCCCCTGGGCCCCCCCAGTGCGGGAGCAGGCCGGGGACGGACGTGGCTGGGGGGGGCTGCCCAGCGCCCGGACCCCTGGGCCCCCCCAGTGCGGGAGCAGGCCGGGGACGGACGCGGCTGGGGGGAGCTGCCCAGCGCCCGGTCCCCTGGGTCCCTGGCAGGGCCAGCGTGGAACAGGCGTCACCGGGGGACTCTGCCCCGCGAACGGCCTTGGGCGGCTTCCTCATCGCGGGGACCTGCCCCGCCCGGCTGTGAGGGGGAGGGGCAGGTGGCGCCAGGGGAGCCACGAACCCGGAGATTGGGGGGGGGGCAAGTGTGGCTCCTCCATGCTGCCGCGGGGCCCCTCCCCTCCCCCAGCCCCAGGCATGAGCTGGTGCCCACAGACCAGCATGGGAGGGTGGGGGAGAGCAGGGAGATTTATGGGGTGCGGAGAAGTGGGGGGCTGGATATGGGAGGGGAGGGGCTGGCCTAAGTGGTAAGAGAGGGGAAGGGGAAGTGGGGGGCTGGATAGGGAGGAGTGGATGGAGGAGAGGAAGGGGGGGTCTTGTGATAACAGCGGGGGAGGGGAAATGTGGGGGTGTCTCAGGCTGGGGGGGCTGACGGGAAAGGGGGCTGCATGAGGCTGGGAGGTGCTGTGGGGCCTGCAGGGCAATGGGGGTGGGGCGGGCAGGGAAGGTATAATTAGTGGTGGGAGAATCCAGCTCCTGCCCCCCCGGTAACCCCAGAAGATTCCCCCCCCACCCTCCCTTCCTGGAGGTGCCAGGGCAACCTCAGCCTGAGGCCAGAAAGGCAGGTTATGGGGGGGCCATTGATTCCCCCCAAAAATCACCAATTTATGGCACATCCACCCAACCCCCCTGGAAGGGCCCGTCCTGGGTGGGACGATGCCCCCTGATTCCCCCCATGCACACCATGGGCCCCTTCACATGCATGGGGTGCCCCAGCACTGACACTGCAGGGGGAAGCTCGCAACACCAGGGTCCCTGGCTGGGGGCAGCTCGCACCCCCAGACTTCCGGTTCACACACACAGACACCCCCCCCCACACCCCTGTGACGTAGTGGGGGTACCTGGCTGGTTTCTACGCTGCTGGCTCTGGGGTAACCCCCACTGGCTGCCATTGCTACCACGACCCAGCAAAACAGGATGAGTCATTATGCAAAGGGTGTCTCAACCTGTCTGCCCAGCCACCCCCCATGGAGAGGAACAAAGGAAGGTGGATGCTGCCCTGGCTGGGGGGCAGGGCTGGAGGAGAGTGAGTTAGTTCCTGGCTGGAAAGCAGGGAAGAAGGAGCTGGGGAGGGGGCTGGGATCCCCCCATCTCAAAGGGGGCACTGAGGCCTCTTAGCCCCAGTTCCTGTAACCAGATGACATCTGTGCTGGGCTGTGCTGGAGGAGCAATAAACTCCCTCTGTTCTACTGGCTGGTGGAGACTGTTTGTGCCATTTCGAGGTGCAGGAGATGGGGGACCCCCAACGTGCCGTCACACTGGTGTCAGGAGTGGGATGCACTGCATCCCGTGAATGGAGCTTCCAGCGGCAAGCGACAAGGCGCAGTAGAAGCAAGAGCCCTGGAGCCAGGCGTGCTGGAGACAGAGCGAAGCGGTTCCTGGGAATCGTGGGGCGCTGCAGCACTAGACTGGTGAGTCTGCACAGAGGGGCCCAGCGGGCAGATGGCCTACGCCCGACTCTTGAAGGCAGAGCTGGTGGGGCTGTGCAGAGAGAGGGGCTTGCCTGTGCGGAAAGCAACCAAGGCCCAGCTGATTGCCCAGCTGGAAGAGAATGACCAGCCACAGGGCCAGGATCTTGTCCCCAGGGGAAGCAGCCAGACCCCCCCTGAGAGTGTGTCAGGCTCAGAGAGGGGGAGGAGCGCTGGAACCCACCGGAGAGATGAGACAGCTTTCCCCAGGAGGCCTGCAAGCCGTAGCCCATCTAGGGCAGGGGCCAGCCCAGCGGAGCTGCGGCGGCTGGAGATCCAGCTGCGGATAAAGGAATTGGAAGCAGAGGACTGAGAGAGGGACCGCCAGGACCGAGAGAAGGAGCGCCAAGATCGAGAGAGGGACCGCCAGGACCAAGAGAGGGACCGCCAGGACTGAGAGAAGGACCGCCAAGATCGAGAGAGGGACCGCCAGGACCAAGAGAGGGACCGCCAGGACCGAGAGAAGGACCGCCAGGACCGAGAGAGGGAGCGCCAAGACCGAGAGAAGGACCGCCAGGACTGAGAGAGGGACCGCCAGGACCGAGAGAAGGAGCGCCAGGACCGAGAGAGGCAGCGACAGCATGAGCTGGCCATGGCAGAGCGGAGAACCGGCGGGGCCCCAGATGCGCCAAGTGCGGATGGGCCCCAGGGTCCCGGGACTGCCAGACGCTTGGAGAGGCTCGTGGTGGCCCAATTGAAGGACATGGGCGACATAGACGGGTTCCTCAGCTCCTTTGAGAGGGCCTGTGGACTGCAACGGGTCCCCCCAGCTGACTGGCTACAGGAGCTCATCCCCGCACTGAGCCAGGAGGCGGCCGGAGTGCTCAGTCAGCTGGAGGACCTACAGCCAGGGGATTACAACCGAGTCAAGGAGGCCCTGCTGCACAAGTTCGGGCTGACCCCTGAGATGTACAGGAAGAGGTTCCGGGGGTTGCAGAAGGAGCCACGGGAGACCTATGTGGATCTGGCCTCCCGCCTGGCTCAATACGGCCGCAAGTGGGTGTCTGGAGTCGGAGCCCAGACCGCAGAGGAGCTGCTCAAGCTGGTCCTGATGGAGCAGTTCCATGAAGTGTGCCCACCCAAACTGAGGCTGTGGCTCAAGGACCGGAGACCGGAGAACCCCCAGGAGGCCGGGAGGCTGGCGGACGAGTTCACAGAGAGCCGGTCCGGGTGTGAACGGGAGTCCCGGAGAGAAAGGGAACCGCGCAGAGACCGGATCTCGGCTGAGCAACGGAGGGAGTCAACTACGAGGCGAGCCCAAGGAATAGGTCGCCTGTGCCCCAGAGAACCAGCCAGGGCCTGGACAGAGACAGCCCAAAGCCTAACTTGCCATCGCTGTGGGCAAAAAGGCCACAAGAGGGCTCAGTGCACCAGGTCCCAGGACCGGGGACTTTCCAGGGTTAACTGGCTGGGCGGGAGGAAGGGCAGGCTGCCCCAGAGGCAGGGGCTGGCAGGCAAACCTCAGCTCAGAGAGAGGGGAAGGATGCTCAGTGCACCTCCCCTGGGAGGTCTGACCCTCGGGATGCGGACTTCTCCATGTACCGGGTGGGGGCAGGACGGCCCCTGCGGAGCGAGTGCCTCATACCCCTCGAGGTGGATGGTAGGAAGGTGACAGGTTTCTGGGACACGGGGGCGGAGGTGATGCTGGCCCGATCCGATATAGTGGTCCCAGAGCGGATACTACCCCACACGCAGCTGACCCTGAAGGGCATAGATGAGTCCCCGTTTAAGGTGCCTGTAGCCCGGGTGCATCTGAAATGGGGGGCGAAGGAAGGCCTCAAGGAAGTGGGGGTTCACCCGCACTTGCCCACCGAGGTGCTGATGGGGCATGACCTAGAGGAGTGGCCCCATGATTCCCAGCGGGCTCTAGTCACCGCCCGGAGCCAGAGCCAGCGGGGGGCTGGCAGCCTGGGTCCAGGAAAGGACTCCCGGCAGAGTCCTCAGGGTCCCATCCCAGTGGACACGGGGTCCAGCCAGGCTGGGACTCCGGACCTAGGCAAAGGTGGGGAACAGGTCCCGATCCCTGCCTCAGCAGCTGAATTCCAGGCTGAGGTGCAGGCAGACCTCTCCTTGCAGAGGCTGAGGGACCAGGCTGGCCTCCGTGCAGCTCAGCCCCGGGGGAGAGGTGGCCAGGAGAGATTCCTGCGGGAGCGTGGACTCCTGTTCCGTGAATGGCTTCCCCCCAGGAAGGCGAGGGCATGGGGGGTCCAGCGGCAGCTGGTCGTCCCCCGAAAGTATCGCTTTGAGCTGCTGTATTTGGCCCATGACTTCCCCGTTGCGGGCCACCAGGGGATCTGGAGCACCCGGCTGAGGCTGCTCCAACACTTCTACTGGCTGGGGATTTTTGCAGGCGTGCAGCGGTACTGCCGGTCCTGTGACTCCTGCCAGAGGGTGGGAAGGCCCAAGACAGGAGGAAAGCGGCTTGGGGGTCTCTACCTCAGAGAGAGGAGCCTCTGGGTTTGCTGAGAGCACTATGGGAGGGGAAGACCCCCCTAGATGGAGCATCGGGGGTGGAATCCGTCCTGGCTGTCCAGAGAAGGCTCTCTGGGATTATGTCCCCGGCCCGAGAGACCCTGGCCAGAGATCAAGGCCAGCGGAAGGGTGGGTGCGACCACAGGGGACAGGCCTGTGCCAGTCGCCCTGGAGCGGGGCGGCGAGTGGACAGAGGGAAGCTAATTCATGTGGGGCCTCACCGCGGCCGGCCCGAGTCAAGGGGAGCACCCATGTCCCCAGGGCGGGTTCCCACGCAGAGGACCCGAACTTCCCTAGGTCACGAGCGGAGTGACCCTGCTCAGTTCGCTCTCGGAGGGGGGAGAACTGTGACGTAGTGGGGGTACCTGGCTGGTTTCTATGCTGCTGGCTCTGGGGTAACCCCCAGTGGCTGCGGTGGGTACCACAGCCCAGCAAAACAGGATGAGTCACTATGCAAAGGGTGTCTCAACCTGTCTGACCACTAACCCCCATGGAGAGGAACAAAGGAAGGTAGATGCTGCCCTGGCTGGGGGGCAGGGCTGGAAGAGGAGAGTTAGTTCCTGGCTGGAAAGCAGGGAAGAAGAAACTGGGGAGGGGGCTGGGATCCCCCCATCTCAAAGGGGGCACTGAGGCCTCTTAGCCCCAGTTCCTGTGACCAGATTACATCTGTGCTGTGCTGTATCCTGGAGAGGCAATAAACCACCCTCAATTCCACTGGCTGGTGCAGTCTGTTTGTGCCATTTCGGGGTGCAGGAGACAGGGGATCCCCAACGCGCTGTCACAACCCCAGCCAACAGGGTAGAACACACACACACACACACACACACACACACACACACACCCAACCGACAGGGTAGAACCGCAGGCCAGTTCTTGCCACACCAGCGACTGCAGCTTTTCCTGCCACGTCCTCGGGGCGCTGACGGGAGGCCGGCTAGATGGGCCCTTGGTCCACGTCTCACTTGCTCCCCACCCGCCAGCCCGGCCCGGCCAGCGCACCCCAGGGGTGACAGGCCCCCGTCCCACTCAGCCACGCTGCCTTGGAAACCGCCAAGGAGAGTGAGGGTATGTCTACACTAGAAAGTTAGTTCGAACTAACGGACGTTAGTTCGAACTAACTTTCCTATGCGCTACACTAGCGCTCCGCTAGTTCGAATTTGAATCGAACTAGCGGAGCGCTTAGTTCGAACTAGGTAAACCTCATTTTACGAGGACTAACGCCTAGTTCGAACTAGCTAGTTCGAACTAAGGGCTGTGTAGCCCTTTAGTTCGAACTAGTGGGAGGCTAGCCCTCCCCAGGTTTCCCTGGTGGCCACTCTGGCCAACACCAGGGAAACTCTATGCCCCCCTCCCGGCCCCGGACCCCTTAAAGGGGCACGGGCTGGCTACGGTGCCCGTGCCAGGTGCAAGCCTGCCAGCACCCAGCTAGCAGACCCTGCACCTGGCACGGCACAGAGCCACCCACCCGATGCCCCCCAGCCCACCCCCTCTTGCCGGGACCAGGCTGGCGGCTCCCGGGAGCTTGCCCTGGACCGCAAGAGGCGGGCACCTTCCTGGGCTAGTGCGGACATCGTGGACCTCGTCCACGATCTCCGCACTAGGCACAGGAAAGTGGCCGTCTAGGGCAGGAGAGCTACCAGCCTGGCCACCCAGGACCAGGTGTGCATGAAAATCAAGGGGGTCCACTGAGACCCCCGACACTGAGCCCTGAGCTTACAATGGCCGTCCTGGGTCAGACCAAAGGTCCATCTAGCCCAGTAGCCTGTCTGCCCACAGCGGCCAACCCTAGGGACCCTGGAGGGGATGGACCGAAGACAATGACCAAGCCATTTGTCTCGTGCCATCCCTCTCCAGCCTTCCACAAACTTTGGGCAGGGACACCACTCCTACCCTCTGGCTAATAGGACTCCATGGACCCAACGTCCATGACTTGATCTCACTTCCCTTTAAACTCTGTTCTAGTTGTAGCCTTCACAGCCTCCTGCAGCAAGGAGTTCCACAGGTTAACTATTTGCTTTGTCAAGAACAACTTTCTCTTACTAGTTTCAAGCCTGCTACCCATTCCTTTCCTTTGGTGTCCTCTAGTCCTTCTTTATGGGAACTCATGAAGAACTTTTCTGAATGCACCCTCTCCACCCAACCCCTGCTTTTACAGACCTCTATCCTGTCCCCCCTCCGTCTCCTCTTTTCTAAGCTGAACAGTCCCAGTCTCTGTAGCCTCTCTTCATCTGGGACCTGTTCCCAACCCCTGATCATGTTAGTTGCCCTCCCCTCTCCCAGCCTTTCTCTTCCCCTCTCCCACCTCCTTTTCCCAGTCTCCCCCAGTTTTTTTCAATAAAGACAGAGTCAATGTTGGAAGAAACGTTATCTTTATTTTGTACATCAAGAAGAAGGGGGGCTAGGGAAGGGCAAGTGGAAGGAGGTGAGGGAGGAATGGGGTACGAGCCCCCGATGGGGAGGACTGGGCTGGCTCTGCGGGCTTCTGGGGGTGGAAGCTCTCCTGCAGCCCCCCAATTACTCCCTCTCCCCAGATGGCAGCCTGTGGCAAGTGCAGCCGGTCTGATGGCCGAGTGGTGTGATGTGCCCAGTGTGGGCACTCAGGGCACTCCAAGCCAGAACTTCTTTGCAAGCGGGGCACCCCTTAGAACTGTGTGTCCGGGGTGGGGGTCGGGACCCTTTAAGCGCAGCCCTCGGCTAGCCTGAGACAGTATCTCCATGCTCTAAGTCCTCCTTTTATGCCCTGCCGGCACTGCTTCCGGCCATCCTTAAGCCCTGTTCAGAGTCCACTCAATGTGGACTTACTAGTTCGAACTAGCAAAACGCTAGTTCGAACTAGTTTTTAGTTCTAGATGCGTTAGTTCGAACTAGCTTAGTTCGAATTAACTAATTCGAACTAAGTTAGTTCGAACTAGCGCTGTAGTGTAGACGTACCCTGAGGGAGCCCAGGGCTGGGAACAGGGGGGCAGGTGTCAGGTGCATCCCCAGGCTGGACCTGCCCCATCCAGTGGGGTAACCCATTCTTGGGGATCCCCCTCCAGTGCAGTGACCCTCTGGGGGGCCTATTCCCACCTGGGGGGGCCGCCCCTCTGCCTCCGACACGGCGCCTCTCAGGGCCTCCAGCTGCCTGCCTCCCCCGTGAGACCCCTCGGGGGGGCCCCTCCCTCTGGACCCCGGGTCCCCACTCCCAAGGGACTAGCCCAGCCTGCTCCCCAGCCCAAAGCGACTCCCGGCCAGCGCCCACAGGAGGGTTATGGAGCTTTGAACCCAGCAACAGATCCCTTAAGTCTGTCGGCCTGCCCCCCCCCAGCACTGCCCATCAGTCTCTGTCTGTTCTGCCCCCGTCCCATCTGACCCACGTCTGCCAGCCCAGCCCCAGTGCCCCCAGCAACAGGCCCCCCCCCCCGCCAGTGTCTCTGCAGGTAACAGGGTCACTTGGACCCGTCTTCTCCCCGCCAATCCCCGTCCAATGTCCCCCCCTCGCTGGGCCGGTGCTGGGTCCCCCCTTGTCTGCGTCTGGCTGGAGCCGGCCGTGTGCGCTGAGCAGGCCGGGGGCACCAGGGCTCCAGTCGCCGGGTCCAGTTCTGGGCTGGGCCCTGCAACGACAACCCCCCCCCCTGCAAGGAGCTGCTGGCATTTGCCGGAGGCGGCTCCAGTGGGGAGGGAGTTTGCAGCCGGCTGCTCCGCTTGGACTCACACACACGGACCCTCCTCTGCGGCTGCAGCCCTGCCAGTGTCCTGGACTCTGAGGCCGGGGCAGGGCCCCTGGGGGTAGATGGTGCCGTGCAAACGCCGGCTCGATGGGTTCCTGTGTTTCTGTGTACTTTGTTAAGGGTGTTAATCACTGTCCCTGGTTAATCCCTGTGGGTACGTCTACACTACGGCGCTAATTCAAACTAACTTAGTTCAAATTAATTAATTCGAACTAAGCTAATTCAACTAGCGCATCGAGACTTAAAAACTAGTTCGAATTAGCGTTTTGCTAATTCGAACTAGCGCGTCCACACCGATTGGATACTGGGGCGCATTTAAGGGCAGCTGAAACCGGTTCTGGCAGGGCATCAGGTCAGTAGTTGCTTTGTGTGGCTGCTGTCTGAGGCTATCTCTGAGGCTCGTGCTTAAAGGGACCCCCCTGGACAGCCGGTTCTCAGCTTTTCCTGCTTGCTTGCCAACCTCGCCGAGGGACAGCAAAGCGTTTTTCTCTGCGCCCGTCTGTGTCGGTGGTTCCTTTCGGGGACGCCGCCGCACGTGGCAACATGGAGCCAGAGCTCGCCCTGCACTTTCTGGTGCATTTTGTGGACTTGCTACTGCAAGCCTGCCAGCACTGGCTGAAGGCTGCCTGGCACCCCCTGGTGCACGTCAGCCCCCTGCCTCTCCGCCTGGCCTCCCTGGGGGCCATAGAGGAGCCGCAGAGGCACCCGGACGCCGGCGTGCCCCGCCACATCTGGCGTCTGGACACCAGCAGCGACTGGTGGGACCGCATCGTCCTGGAGCGCTGGGGAGACAGACAGTGGACCCAGAACTTCAGGATGAGGAGGGACACCTTCCTGGAGCTCTGTGAGTGGCTCGCCCCTGCTCTGCGCAGAAGGGACACTCGCATGAGGCCCGCCATCCCCCTCCAGAAGCGTGTGGCCATCGCCCTCTGGAAGCTCTCCACACTGGACAGCTACCGATCCATCGGGAAACAGTTCGGCGTGGGGAGATCCACTGTCGGAGCAGTGCTCATGCAGGTATAGCACTCGCCGGCCACTGGGCCGGGGGCGAGGGGGGCTGCAAGGAGGGGATGGGCCGCCCCAGGGAAAACGGGGGGATGGCGGGAGGAGGCGAAAGTGCCCTGCACCGGAAGGGCCGGTCTCTCCCGGTCGTACTACACGCTGCCTGGGGGGGTTTCTTCCGGGAGTGGGGCACGGGGCACTGCCAGGGCACGAACACTCCCAGCCACCCGGGCGCCCCACTGATTCGTGCTTTGCTGTGTCTCTCCGCAGGTGGTCAAGGCCATCAACTGGGTGCTGCTCCGCAGGGTGGTCCGCCTCGCCGACCCGGACGGCGTCATCTGGGAGTTCGGCGCCCTCGGCTTCCCCAACTGCGGGGGACCATCGAGGGTACGCACATCCCCATCTGTGCCCCGGAACACCAGGCCTCCCAGTACGTGAACCGCAAGGGGTACTTCTCCGTGATCCTGCAGGCCATGTGTGACCTCCGGGGCCAGTTCACGGACGTTAATGTGGGCTGGTCCGGCAAGGCACACGATGCCAGGGTGTACCAGAACTCCTCCGTGTGCCAGAGGCTGCAGGCTGGGACCTTCTTCCCTGCCCACTACATCAGGGTCGGGGACGTGGACATGCCTGTCTGCCTGGTGGGGGATGCAGCCTACCCCCTACAGCCCTGGTTCATGAAGCCCTACATGGGGCTCCTCAACCCCTCCCACCAGGTCTTCAATGCCAGGCTCACCAGGGCCCGCATTGTGATTGAGGGGACCTTCGGTCGACTGAAAGCCCGATTTCGATGCCTCCTCACCCGCCTCGACCTCGCAGAACACAATATCCCTCCCGTGGTGGCAGCATGTTGTGTGCTGCACAATTTGTGCGAAAGGAAGGGGGAGGCTTTCCTGCCAGCCAGGATGGCTGAGGCTGAGCACATGGCTGGCCACTATGCTCAGCCCCACACCGCCGCCGTCCTGGAAGCCCAGCAGGGGGCCATCTGGATCCGGGAAGCCCTGCGGGAGAGCTTCCATGTGCAGGAGGAGGAGGACTGAACTCTTCCTGCATGCCCCACTGGGGCCTTCTTCCACCCTCCCCTCCTTCTCCTCCCTAACCTCCCTTCCTAATGTCAAATAAAGAAACCTGTTTTGCCAACAAAAACCTCTTTTTATTTTACATAACTGGGGTGGGGCGAGGGTGGAATGAGGGTGGGAGAGAGTAGGGGGAAACCTGGGAGGAGGGAGCTAAAAGGGAAGTAAAGGGAGGAAGGGAAGGGAAAGCTCAGGGTTGGGGGTCCAGCTGTCTCTCCCGTCTCGCAGCACTGCGGGTGCGGGGGCGTTGGGGGGGGAATGGGAGTGAGGGTGGGGCAGGAGGGACGGGTGGTGCGGAGGAAGCGGGAGGGGGAGCAGGGGCAGGAGGAGGAGCGAGAGCTGGGGCGGCCGCAGGAGCCGGAGCAGGAGGAGGCAGGAACTGGTCCTCCAGAGTCTGGAGGTAGCCCCTGAGGGCACGGCCCTGCTCCTCCAGTGCCTCCAAGCTCCGCTGGTGCAGCCAAAGGTCTTCCTGGACCCAGTGGTCCTGGGTGCGGAGCTGATGCTCCAGGACCCGCAGTTGCTGCCGCTGATAGTCCTCCTGGTTTCTGGCAGGCCTGCTGGCCCAGGTGCGGGTGGCTGTTGCAGGCGGGGTGGTGCACCCTGCTGTCCCAGGTGCTGCGGCTGTGGTGAAACAAGAGCAGCGGTCAATTCTCCCTGGGGCCAAGGTGGGTGAAACCCAGCTCCCCTCTGCAAGGCCAGGGCCCCTGCATGACACCCAGCTGCTGCTCCATGGTGGGCAAGGCCCAGGCGCACGGTCCCTGGGCTCCCTCTCCCCCCATCCCACTGTACACATAAGGGGAGCATGATGGTACTCACCTGTGGAGCCTTCCCTGGCCTCGGACGACACAGGCGATGTGGTCTGTGGGGTTCCTCGGGGGTCCCGGGCAGGCTCCCGGCAGGCTCCTGGCTCTCGGCGTCCTCCGGCTCCTCCTCCTCGGTGTCAGGGACAGGTCCCTCTGCCCCGGTGTCGATCACCACCCGGGGGCAGGGACGGCGTGAGCCTCCAGGATGCGGTCCAGGGCCTCAAAGTGGGGGCATTCCTCCGGGTTGGCCCCTGGCTGACATGCCAGGAGTAGGACTGCCGCAGGTCCTTAATTTTACAGCGGACCTGCTCCCGACTCCGCTGGTGGCCTCTGGCAGCCAGGCTGTCAGCCATGCGGCTGTAGACTGCCATGTTCTTGTGGCTAGTGCGGAGATCGTGGATGTTGGAGGCTTCCCCCCAAACCTGGATGAGGTCCACAATCTCCGTACTTGACCAAGCGAGCGCCCGCCTCTTGCGGCCCTGGGCAGGCTCCTGGGAGCCGCCAGCCTGGTCCTGGGAAGAGGGGGAGGGCTGGGTGGCATCGGGGGACTGGCTCATCTTGTGCCAGGTGCAGGGTCTGCTGACTGGGTGCTGGCAGGCTTGCACCTGGCACAAACACCGTAGCCAGACCGTGGCCCTTTAAGGGCTCCGGGGCCGGGAGGGGGGCAGACGAGTTTCCCTGGTGTTGGCCAGAGTGGCCACCAGGGAAACCTGGGGAGGGCTAGCCTCCCACTAGTTCAAATTAAGTGGCTACACAGCCCTTAATTCGAACTAGTTAATTGGAACTAGGCGTTAGTCCTCGTAGAATGATGTTTACCTAGTTCGAATTAAGCACTCCGCTAGTTCCAATTAAGTTCGAACTAGCGGTTTGCCTGTGTAGCGCCTATCAAAGTTAATTTGAACTAACGTCTGTGAGTTCGAATTAACTTTGTAGTGTAGACAAACCCTGTGTCTGTAGGCTGCTGAGTACAGGCGTGTCCCTTGTGTGCGACCAGCGAGCCGTGCAGTGTGTATCATGCGGAGTCGCTGTCCTGGGGCGAGAGCCGGGTCACTGCTGGGACGATTTTATTCCTGGCGTCTCCCGAGGCTCCGTGCCTGTGTCCAGGGCCGGCCAGGCGGAGGCGCCGCACGTGTATATGGGTTAGGAGCCAGGGACTGCAGCCGGGGGGGAGGGATCCCGACTACAGAACATCCCCGCTGGGGACCCAGGATCTCCTTCCACGTGAAAACCAGCAGGCGCCCAGCCCCCCCGTGAGTGGGACCTGCTCCCGAGAACCGGGGAGGAAAGGGGGGGTCTCCCCAGTAACATCCAGCACTGAGCGCCCCTCCCATGGAGCCCCCGAACCCTCAAATCCCCCTCTTCCACACAGATGGGCTGGGGAAAAGGTCTGTGGGGTGGGAGTGAGGGGCACCGGAAGGGGGGTAGGGGCTGTGGGGTGGGGATCCGGGAGGGCACCAGGCCCAGGTGACAGCAGAGAGCGCCTGGGGCGGGGGAAGGGCCGGCGGGGCTAGGCAGAGTGGGGAGGGGGAGCGGGGAAGGGGGGACAGACCAGGACCGCCCCCCCCCGAGAGGAACGAGGCCACCGGCCCTGGGCCCGGCGCTGACGTCGATCCCACCAGCGCCGTGTCCCTGGGACCCACAGACCTTCGGTGCCACCTGCCCCCTCAGATTCCTCCGGCTGGGGGGGCAGGGCCGGGGACTCCCCCACTCTGAGATAGTAGCCTTGGGGGCAGGCCCCTCCCCTCCCTGACGGCCCCTCCTGTCTCTCCCACCCGGCCCTGGGCCCCCCCCAATAATTCCCCCCCACTCGGGCCAGTTCCAGCGAGTGGAGACCAGTCAGGAAACTTCACTGGGCTGGCCCAGCAATGGGGGGGGGGGGGCTGTGAAGGAGCGTGAGAACTCGTGGAGTCTCCCCACAAAGGGGAAGTGGCTGCCGTGGGGGGGGGGGAGCAACTTCCCCAGATCACGTCTTGAATTAAGTGTAATCCAGGATCAACCTGAAACCCAAACACCTTGGCCCCGCCCCCTTCCCCGAGGCCCCGCCCCTCTCCCTCCATCCCCTCCCCCACTCACGTCTATGAGGCTGGAGGCGGGGGAAGGGCTCAGGCAGGGGGCGCAGCTGGATCCGGTTTGTGTCTCCCGCCGGCTCCGTCCGGTCAAACCCTGAAATAGCGGAGAGGAGCTGGTGGGGGAGGGGCCAGCCCGAGCCCTTCACACGTCCCGGGCCCCGGGAGTGCGGTGCCACCCCCAGGAGTGTGAGGCATGCGCAGCTTGTGACGTAGGGGGGGTACCTGGCTGCTTCCTACGCTGGCTCTGGGGTAACCCCACTGGCTGCTGTCGGTACCACGGCCCAGCAGGGCAGGGGTGAGTCACTATGCAAAGGGTGTCTCAACCTGTCTGACCAGCTACCCCCCATGGAGAGGAACAAAGGAAGGTGGATGCTGCCCTGGCTGGGGGGTAGGGCTGGAGGAGGGTGAGTTAGGGTATGTTACTCCACGAGGAGTAACCGTAGCTCAGACTAGAAAGCCTGGTCCGAACTACCTAGTCCGTGCCGGCACGGGGTTCGAACGAGCCAGGATTTAAAAATGGCGGCGCCCGGCTTATGCAAATGAAGCCCGGGAAATTCAAATCCCGGGCTTCATTACAAGTGCGGTATGCCTACATTACCCGGCTAGTTCGAACTAGGAGGGTAGTGTAGACAGACCCTTAGTTCCTGTCTGGATCATGGAGGAAGCAGCTTCAGCAACAGGCTGGGGGTTTAGAAGCCCAGACCCCTCCAGATCAAGGGGGGCTGAGGCATCCTAGGCCTGCCCTGCAACCAGATGACATCTGTGCTGTGCTGTATGCTGGAGAAGCAATAAACTCCCTCTGTTCTACCGGCTGTAGAGTCTGTTTGTGCCATTACAGGGGTGCAGGAGGCGGGGGAACCCCAACGCGTCATCACACTGGTGTCAGAAGTGGGATGCACTGCACCCCGTGGATGGAGCTTCCAGTGGCGAGTGACAAGGCGCAGTAGAAGCAAGAGCCCTGGAACCAGGCGTGCTGGAGACAGAGTGAAGCGGTTCCTGGGAATCGTGGGGTGCTGCAGCACTAGACTGGTGAGTCTGCACCAAGGGGACCAGCGGGCAGATGTCCTACGCCTGACTCTTGAAGGCAGAGCTGGTGGGGCTGTGCAGAGAGAGGGGCTTGCCTGTGTGGAAAGCAACCAAGCCCCAGCTGATTACCCAGCTGGAAGAGAATGACCAGCCACAGGGCCAGGAATCTGTCCCCAGGGGAAACAGCCAGACCCCCCCTGGGAGCGTGTCAGGTGCTGAGGGTGGGCAGAGCACTGGAACCCACCGGAGAGATGAGACAGCTTTCCCCAGGAGGCCTGCAAGCTGTAGCCCATCTAGGGCAGGGGCCAGCCCAGTGGAGCTGCGGCAGCTGGAGATCCAGCTGCGGATCAAGGAATTGGAAGTAGAGGACCGAGAGAAGGACCGCCAGGACCGAGAGAGGGAGCGCCAAGATCGAGAAAGGGACCACCAGGATCGAGAGAGGCAGCGACAGCATGAGCTGGCCATGGCAGAGCGGAGAACCGGCAGGGCCCCAGATGCGCCAAGAGTGGATGGGCCCCAGTGTCCCGGGACTGCCAGACGCTTGGAGAGGCTCGTGGTGGCCCAATTGAAGGACATGGGCGACATAGATGGGTTCCTCAGTGCCTTTGAGAGGGCCTGTGGACTGCAACGGGTCCCCCCAGCTGACTGGCTGCAGGAGCTCGTCCTCGCACTGAGCCAGGAGGCGGCCGGAGTGCTCAGTCAGCTGGAGGACCTACAGCCAGGGGATTACAACCGAGTCAAGGAGCCCCTGCTGCACAAGTCCGGGCTGACCCCCGAGATGTACAGGAAGAAGTTCCGGGGGGTGCAGAAGGAGCCACAGGAGACCTATGTGGACCTGGCCTCCCGCCTGGCGCAATACTGCCGCAAGTGGGTGTCCGGAGTCGGAGCCCAGACTGCAGAGGAGCTGCTCAAGCTGGTCATGATGGAGCAGTTCTATGAAGCGTGCCCACCCAAACTGAGGCTGTGGCTCAAGGACCGAAGACCAGAGACCCCCCAGGAGGCCGGGAGACTGGCGGATGAGTTCACAGAGAGCCGGTCTGGGTGTGAACGGGAGTCCTGGGCAGAAAGGGAATCGCGCAGAGACCGGATCTCGGCTGAGCGACGGAGGGAGTCAACTACAGGGCGAGACCAAGGAACAGGTCGTCTGCGCCCCAGAGAACCAGCCAGGGCCTGGACAGACACAGCCCAAAGCCTAACTTGCCATCGCTGTGGGCAAAAAGGCCACAAGAGGGCTCAGTGCACCAGGTCCCAGGACCGGGGACTTTCCAGGGTTAACTGGCTGGGGCGGGAGGAAGGGCAGGCTGCCCCAGAGGAAGGGGCTGGCAGGCAAACCTCAGCTCAGAGAGAGGGGAAGGATGCTCAGTGCACCTCCCCTGGGAGGTCTGACCCTCGGGAGGCAGATTTCTCCGTGTACTGGGTGGGGGCAGGATGGCCCCTGCGGAGCGAGTGCCTCATACCCCTAGAGGTGGATGGTAGGAAGGTGACGGGCTTCTGGGACACGGGGGCGGAGGTGACTCTGGCCCGATCCGACATAGTGGCCCCAGAGCGGATACTACCCCACACGCAGCTGACCCTGAAGGGCATAGACGGGTCCCCATTTAAGGTGCCTGTAGCCCGGGTGCATCTGAAACGGGGGCCAAGGAAGGTCTCAAGGAAGTGGGGGTGCACCCGCACTTGCCCACCGAGGTGCTGATGGGTAATGACCTAGAGGAGTGGCCCCATGAATCCCAGCGGGCTCTAGGTACCTCCCGGTGCCAGAGCCAGTGTGGGGCTGGCAACCTAGATCTGGGGAAGGACTCCTGGCAGCGTCCTCAGGGTCCCATCCCAGCGGACACGGGGTCCAGCCAGGCTGGGACTCCGGACCTAGGCAGAGGTGGGGAACAGGTCCCGATCCCTGCCTCAGGGGTTGAATTCCAGGCTGAGGTGCAGGCAGACCCCTCCTTGCAGAGGCTGAGGGACCAGGCTGGCCTCCGTGCAGCTCGGCCCCGGGGGAGAGGTGGCCAGGAGAGATTCCTGCGGGGGCGTGGACTCCTGTTCCGGGAATGGCTTCCCCCCAAGAAGGTGAGGGCATGGGGGGTCCAGCGGCAGCCGGTCGTTCCCCAAAAGCATCACCTCAAGCTGCTGTATTTGGCCCACGACGTCCCCGTTGGGGGCCACCGGGGATCCGGAGCACCCGGCTGAGGCTGCTCCAGCACTTCTATTGGCCGGGAATCTTTACAGCCGTGCAGCGGTACTGCCGGTCCTGTGACTCCTGCCAGAGGGGCGGGAAGGCCCAAGACAGGAGGAAAGCGGCTTGGGGGTCTCTACCCCAGATAGACCCTCTGGGCTTGCTGAGAGAGTTATGGGAGGGGAAGACCCCCCTGGATGGAGCATCGGGGGTGGAAGCCGCCCTGGCTGTCCAGAGAAGGCTCGCTGGGCTCATGGCCCCGGCCCGAGAGACCCTGGCCTGAGATCAAGGCCAGCGGAAGGGTGGGTGTGACCCCCGAGGACAGGCCTGTGCCAGTCCCCCCGGAGTGGGGCGGCGAGTGGACAGAGGGAAGCCAATTAATGTAGGGCCTCGCCATGGCCGGCCCGAGTCAAGGGGAGCACCCATGTCCCCAGGGCGGGTTCCCACGCAGAGGACCCGAACTTCCCTAGGTCACGAGTGGAGTGACCCTGCTCAGTTCGCTCTCGGAGGGGGGAGAACTGTGACGTAGTGGGGGTACCTGGCTGGTTTCTATGCTGCTGGCTCTGGGGTAACCCCCACTGGCTGCTGTCGGTATCATGGCCCAGCAGGGCAGGGGATGAGTCACTATGCAAAGGGGTCTCTCAACCTGTCCGACCAGCTACCCCCCAGGGAGAGAGACAAAGGAAGGGGGATGCTGCCCTGGCTGGGGGGCAGGGCTGAAGGAGAGTTAGTTAGTTTCTGTCTGGGAGCATGGAGGAAGCAGCCTCAGCAACAGGCTGGGGGGTTTAGAAGCCGAGACCCCCCCATCTCAAGGGGGCTGAGGCATCCTAGGCCTGCCCTGTGACCTGATGACATCTGTGCTGGGCTGTTCTACTGTTCTCTCTGTTCTACTGGCTGGTGGAGTCTGTTCGTGCCATTCCGGGGGTGCAGGAGGCAGGGGAACCCCAACGCGCTGTCACACAGCCCCACCCCTGGCACACACCTTTGCCCCGCCCCCTTCCCTGAGGCCCCGCCTCTCTCCCTCCATCCCCTCCCCCCTCACTTCTATGAGGGCGGGGGAGGGGCTCAGGCAGGGGGCGCAGCTGGATCCGGTTTGTGTCTCCCGCCGGCTCCGTCCGGTCAAACCCTGAAATAGCGGGGGGAGGGGTGGCGGGGGCGGGGCCAGCCCGAGCCCTTTGCCTGTCCTGGCCCCGGGAGCGTGGCGCCGCCCCCAGGAGTGTGACACATGCGCAGCCCCACCCCCGGCACATGGGTGGCCCCCCTGGGTGCCCAGCACACGCGCGGTGCCATCCCCGCCCCCCCACCCGGCAGCCCCGCAGGGCGCTCCCTGCAATAGGGCGTCCCGGGTGGTCCCCAGCTCGCCCGCACCTCGGGCAGCTCCACGTTTCTGGGGGAGGGCGCCGCAGAGTCTAGGGAAGGGGGTGGGGGGGCGGTGGCTGCTCTGGCCAAGGGGAGCAGCAGAGACCCGCAGCTGCCAAGTGATGCCTCCCCGACACTATGAGCTGAGGCGTACTAGGGGGACCCGCCTCGGTGTGCACTGGGATGGGGGGTGCTGGGGGGGCCTGGCTCAGGGGAAGGGGGGTGCACTGGGATGGGGGGTGCTGGGGGGCCTGGCTCAGGGGAAGGGGGGGTGCACTGGGATGGGGGTGCTGGGGGGCCTGGCTCAGGGGAAGGGGGGTGCACTGGGATGGGGGGTGCTGGGGGGCCTGGCTCAGGGGAAGGGGGGGTGTACTGGGATGGGGGGTGCTGGGGGGCCTGGCTCAGGGGAAGGGGGGGTGCACTGGGATGGGGGGTGCTGGGGGGCCTGGCTTAGGGGAAGGGGGGGTGCACTGAGATGAGGGGTACTGGGGGGGCCTGGCTCAGGGGGAGGGCTGGGTGGAGTCCCAACCAGGACAAATTGCTGCAACTTTTGCTTAACAATTTTAGCTCCAGCCCCCCTTTTTTTTGCTTAACAACATTGGTGAGGGCGGGGGGGGGTCACACAAATTTGTTTAGCATTTGAGGGGGTTGCGGTATCACACGGTTTGAGAACCCCTGGGCTGAGGGATTTGCAGTGAGGGAGGGGCTCTGAGCTGAGCCTGGGGGAGGGGTTTTGGGTCCAGGGGGCAGGCTCTGGGGGGTCTGGGTGCAGGGCGACTGTCAGCCGGTGGTGGGGGCAGTGAGGGGGTCTGTGAGCCCCATTAAACACCCGAGTCTTCAACTGCTAGGGCGGGTCCCTTGGCAGCGGGCAGCCAGGGAGGCAGCAGAGCCTCAACGCCCAGCTCTCACTGTGTCTACCCCCGGCCGGCTGTGTTCTTTCGATTGTGTCTGGTTCTGTTACAGCAGCTGAAGGAGTCAGGTCAAAGCTGAAACAATTCGGCTACATCTTCACTGGCACGATTTTCCACAAATGCTTTTAACAGAAACGTTTTCCATTAAAAGCATTAGTGGAAAAGGGCGTCTAGATTGGCAGGACACTTTTCCACAAAAGCCATTTTCGCCATCGGGGCTTTTTTGCGCAAAACAAATCTGAGCTGTCTACACTGGCCCTTTTGTGCAAAAGGACTTTTGCCCGAACGGGAGCAGCAGAGTATCTCCGCAAGAAGCCCTGATTTCAGACAGTAGGAAGTCAGTGCTCTTGTGGAAATTCAAGTGGCCAGTGTAGACAACTTGCCAGTCTAGCCGCAGCCTTACTATTTATTGTGACAGGCGAGCTGAGCTGTTCCTGTTCCTGCTGTTACCGATCGCACCGCCACTGCGAACAGCACGGACAGAAGTGACACAAAGTCACTTGCAGGTCCCATGAATCCCGGCGGGCTCTGAGCTCCCATTCAATGCAGAATAGACACCGGCAGGCACGTTCTGAGCCCTGCGCCCTTCCTCTGGCGAAGCCAGGCTCCTCTCGCTCCCAATGGGCAGCAGCCCAGCTGCCCAGCAGGCCTGTGGGGGGCTCTCCCATTGGAGGGGGCGCAGGCCCCACTTTGTACCCCTGTGCTCACGTGGACACGTGATTTCATCCAACCATCCCCTTATCATAGAATCATAGAACTGGAAGAGACCTCAGAAGGTCGTCAAGTCCAGCCCTCCGATTGGTCCTGCCTAGAGCAGGGGGCTGGACTTGACGACCTTCTGAGGTCTCTTCCAGTTCTATGATTCTATGATAAGGGGATGGTTGGATGAAATAACATGATCTTGGTAACTAATTGACCATTCATTATCAGTGGGAATAGGTCAATGGAGGGATGATAGGAGTTGCTATAGGGAACTTTCTGGGTGTCTGGCTGGTGAGTCTTGCCCACATGCTCAGGGTTTAGCTGGTCGCCATATTTGGGGTCAGGAAGGAATTTTCCTCCAGGGTAGATTGGCAGAGGCCCTGGAGGTTTTTCGCCTTCCTCTGTAGCATGGGGCACAGATCACAGCTGAAGGACTCTCTGCATGTTGGGGCCTTCAAAGTATTTGAAGGCTTCAATATCTGAGATCTAGGTGAGAGGATTATTCTAAGAGGGGTGGGCGAGATTCTGTGGCCTGCACTGTGCAGGGGGTCAGACTAGATGATCAGAATGGTCCCTTCTGACCTTAAAGTCTATGAGTCTCTTGTCACTAAAATGCCAGTTAGGTTGGAAGGTGTTTGTGCCGCCCGTTCCCGCAGGGCCCGACGCTCAGTTTGCACCGTGAGGTGGAGGTGAGTGAATCCCGGGGCCGGACACCCTGTGTCTGCTGGGGGGGGGGGGTTCCTCTTCCGGGGGGGGGGGGGGTGCAGGCGCGTCCATGCTGGTACCAGCCCCAGGCAGCCCCAGGCCCCCCGCTGTTCTCTGGTTCCTGTCTCGCATCCAGGGGGGCCCCGGAGCTCTCAGGGATTCTCTCTCCCAAGGGTGTTGGAGGGGGAGGGGAGGGTTTCTGGCTGGCTACAGGGACTCAGGGCTAGGGCTCACCCCCAACCCCCCCCCCAGCCGCACCACTCAGCCCTGACCCCACCTCCCATCCCCACGGCTCACCCCCAACCCCCCCCCCAGCCGCACCACTCAGCCCTGACCCCACCCCCCATCCCCACGGCTCACCCCTGACCCCCCCCAGCCGCACCACTCAGCCCTGACCCCTCCACCGCATCCCCACGGCTCACCCCTGACCCCCCCCAGCCGCACCACTCAGCCCTGACCCCTCCACCGCATCCCCACAGCTCACCCTGACCCCCCTGCCCAGCCCCAGCATGCCCGGGCGTGACGAGACAGCCGGCTGTTTATTGCCTGGCGCCAGAGCAAGAGGCACTGGAGTGAACAGGGCGATGGGGAACCTGGAGACCAAACTGGGGAGACGCTGCCCGGAGCCCGACTCCTGAACCCGCCCCGGCCGCCCCTGTGGGTCCAGCGCCCGCCTGTCACCCCCTCCCCCTCTCCTGGCTCGCCCCCACCTCCAAGCTGTGGGTCCAGCCCCCAGCCTCAGTCCCTGTCCCCCCCAACAGCCCCTGCTCCCGTCTGGAGACAACCCCCTGGCAGCAGCTCCCCTTGGGGTCTGTGAGTGGCAGAGCCAGGGGCCTGTGAGCCCCTCGGTGCCCAGCCCCCGCCCGGCTTCCCTCAGCGCCCGCCGGAAACCCAGGAAATTCCGGCCACTGCGCATCTCTGGGATTTTCTGGATGTTTTACTGGACAGAGGCCCCCAAACCGGACTGTCGGGTTGAATCCTGGACACCTGGAACCCTCCCCTCGGAGCAGGGGGGATTAGCCCAGCCCCCCGCCCGGCCTGGGTCGAGGCCCCAGAGACGCCCAGACGCCGCGGTGAGGGCCCCCGGGGAGCAGCATGGACGGACAGACGGGCCCCAGGCTGGGCTGTGACTCTTTCTCCCTTTCACGCCCCGGGGCAGTGGGTCCCAGGCTCAGGGACGCGCCTTTCCCAGCATGCACCGGGGGACCGGGGAAGGGGGTTGGGGGGGTCACTTCAGCTCCTCGTACACGTCCGGCTGTCGCGGCTGCAGCGTCTGGGGGCGACAGGGACGGGTCAGCCAGAGATGCCCCCGCAGAGAACCGGGGACCCCCCTGCACAGCCCAGCCCCCCACCTCTCCCCACGGGGCTCTGCAGCCCCCCCACCCAGTGCTGGCCCCCAGCCCATCCCGGCTGGTCCCTCAGGCTCCTGCTGCCCCCCCAGCTCTGGGGTGAGATAACCAGCCCCCTCCTCAGCCAGCAGGTTTGGGGGGCAGCTCCCCCTCCCCCCACTGGGCCCGAACCCCTGGGGCAAGGATGCAGGGCCGGGGCGAGGGCTCACCTCGTACGTGGGGCCAGGATCAGGGGGGTTCCTGGGTGGGGCCTAGAGCGGAGGGAGGGAAGAGGGGTGTTAAAACCAGACTCCAGAAATGTCCCCCCCGGCCCCAAGGGGATCTCGGCCGACTCAGAGGGACCCCGGGTTTGTGAGACCCCCAGGCAGGGGGTGCGGGTTGGGACTGAGGGCGCCGCAGAGGAGGGGGAGGGGCTGAGCCCTTGTCACTCACCGCCCCCCCGGCACAGGCTGTCGGGGGCAGGTTCTCGTACACCAGGACGGGCGCTGCTTTCGCCTGGGGGGGCTCGATCCGGCAGCGAGAGTCTGGGAGGAGCATCAGAGACGCTGGAACCGGGATCCTGGCTCCCAGCCCCGCCCAGCTCTAACCACTAGCCCCCACCCCCCTCCCAGAGCTGGGGAGACAACCCAGGAATCCTGGCTCCCAGCCCCGCCCAACTCTAACCACTAGCCCCCACCCCCCTCCCAGAGCTGGGGAGACAACCCAGGAATCCTGGTGTCCAGCCCCGCCCAGCTCTAACCACTAGCCCCCACCCCCCTCCCAGAGCTGGGGAGACAACCCAGGAATCCTGGCTCCCAGCCCCGCCCAGCTCTAACCACGAGCCCCCACCCCCCTCCCAGAGCTGGGGAGACAATCCAGGAATCCTGGTGTCCAGCCCCGCCCAGCTCTAACCACTAGCCCCCACCCCCCTCCCAGAGCTGGGGAGACAACCCAGGAATCCTGGCTCCCAGCCCCGCCCAGCTCTAACCACTAGCCCCCACCCCCCTCCCAGAGCTGGGGAGACAACCCAGGAATCCTGGTGTCCAGCCCCGCCCAGCTCTAACCACTAGCCCCCACCCCCTCCCAGAGCTGGGGTGAGAACCAGGCGTCCCGGCTCTCCGGGGGTGGGGGCTGTAACTCACAGAGGAAATAGGCCGCGACTCCAGCCAGTGCCACCCCCGCCAGGGACCCGATGACGATCCCAGCGACGGTCCCGGCAGAGAGACCCGAATCGGCATCCAGGGGAGTGGAATCTGGGGGAGAGATGGGGGAGGGGTGTTACAGCCACAGTCCCCCCCCTCCCTCCGCCCCACAGCGCCCCCTAGTGCCCATTGGGGCAGCCCTGCCTGCCAGAGAAGAGCGCCCCCTGCTGCGCCCCAGATACCTGCAGCCCAGGGCCCCCTAGCGCTGCGCTGCCCCGTTGGGTGTGCAGAGCCCAGCTCCCTCCCAGGGACTCACCTGCCCCCAGCACCCGCACGGCGACCGACGCCCAGGCAGTGAGGCTGGTGCCCCAGTTGTGAGCCTGGCACTCGTACGTGCCCTGCTGAGCGCTGGTCATGAGGGTCAAGGTGAAGCTGCTGCCGGTCTGGCCAGTGTCGGTGCCGTTGAGAGCCCAGCGATAGCTCGGGGCTGGGACGGAGTCGGCGACACACGTGAGGGTCAGAGGGGACCCCAGGGGCAGGGGGATGGGGCCTGGTGGGTCTATCCTGGCGGAGTCTGGCCCGTCTACACAGAGACAGCCCCCTGCCCTCCCTACGTCCCCCGCCAGCCGAGACCTCCTCCCACCCTCAGCAACCAGTCCCAGCCTCCCCCTCTGTCCCACCCCTGGGGGAGATGTCACCGTCCCCCCCGCTCAGGTCACTGGGTAGTCTAAGGAATTGCTGCAGACATGCTGAGCTGGGGCAGCCCCCCTCAGTTAGTGGGAGCACCCCCCACTCCCATCCCCCCCACTCCCATCCCCCCCACTTCCCCACTCCCATCCCCCCCACTCCCATCCCCCCCACTTCCCCACTCCCATCCCCCCCACTCCCCCACTCCCATCCCCACTGGGCAGCAGTGCAGTGACCAGGGAAACCGAGGCACACTCATGAACAGTTACTGCAGAACAGGACAGTGGGAATCACACACAGCACAACAACACAACCAGACTGAACACAATCCCCGGGGTCTCCTCTATGGCCCTGGCTCCCAGCTCAGGCAGGAGGCATCCGGGGCCCAGCACCCCACATTGCGGGGGGGGGACATCTCATGGGGGTGGAGGAGGGCAGGATGCTGGGGCTGCATTCACTGTTTGCCTTGGGGTGTCTGTGATTCTGCTCTCCTGTGCTGCTCTGCAGTGACTCTGTGGCTGTTGCCTCAGTTTCCCCAGGCTCAGCGCACTGTCTAGACAAGGAGGGGGCCGCCGGACACGGCTCCCTGTGTGCAGCCTCCCACGTGGAGGGCCAGGGGACAGCAGGTAACACCCTGGCTGGGACAGGGAACAAAGGGGAGGCGGGGTGACTCCAGGCTGGGGTCTAGGGCCTTGGGGTGGCTGGTCTGAAGATGAGAGAGGGGGCGGAGCAGGAGGGGGCCAGGCCCCGGCCCTGCTCCCTGAGAGGACTGCGCCTGGTCCCCCCGGGCTATACGTGCAATATGATGGGGGCTAATTCAGCTACAAGAGAGTTTGGAGTCATCGTGGATAGTTCTCTGAAGACGTCCACACACTGAGCGGTTGCAGTCAGAAAGCAAACGGGATGTTAGGAATCATTAACCAAGGGGGAGAGAGTAAGACGGAGAATATCTTAGTGCCCTTCTATAAATCCACGGGACGCCCACATCCGGAATACTGCCTACAGATGTGGTCTCCTCATCTCAAAAAAGATAAACTGGCATTAGAAAAGGTTCTGAGACGGGCAACTAAAATGATGAGGGGCTTGGAACGGGTCCCATATGAGGAGAGATTAAAGAGACTGGGACATTTCAGCTTGGAAAAGAGGAGACTGAGGGGGGAGATGATCGAAGTCTATCAAATCATGAGTGGTGCAGAGACAGTGAATAAGGAAAAGTTATTTCTTAGTTCCCATATTATGAGAACTAGGGGCCACCAAATGAAACTAATGGGCAGCAGGTTTAAAACAAATAAAAGAAAGTTCTTCACACAGCGCACAGTCAACCTGTGGAACTCCTTGCCAGAGGATGCTGTGAAGGCTGGGACTAGAACAGGGTTTCAAAGAGAACTAGATAAATTCATGGAGGTAAAGTCCGTAAATGGCTGTTAGCAGGGGTAGGAATGGTGTCCCTGGCCTGTTTGTCAGAGGGTGGGGATGGATGGCAGGACAGAGATCCCTTGATCAGTACCTGTTTGATTCCCTCCCTCTGGGGCACCTGGCCTTGGTCACTGCTCACCTGGGCTGAGCCTCCGTCTGGGGTGGGGGAGGGGCGGGCTGTTGACTCCCCGCGCCCCGGGACAGAGGCCACAGACCGGGACAATTCCTGGCCGGTGTCCACGTGGAGACAGCCGAGGTAGCTGTCCCGGGACACAGGACTGCAGAGACCGCAGGCGGAGGAGGAGACGGCTCGGGGGGGACGTTGGCAGCGGGTCACTTCTGGCAGCAGGCAGCGCTCCACCCCACTCCCACCGTGGCTCTGGGGAACCGCCAGGCTGTTCTGGACACGGGAGAGAAGGACTCACCCCTACAGCGGAGGAGGAGACGCCTCGCACCCCCAAGGCTGGGCGGGCCGCTGCCACCACGGCGAATAGGAAACGTAGGGGAGTGGGGGTCGGAGACTCTCTTCTGGGGGGGACGGAGGCGCCCGTCTGTCCCCGGACGTCATCCCGGGAGGTGCTGCTGCCGGGGGCCCGTATGCGAGATGTTACGGAGGCATTGGCGAGGGTCATCCGGCCCTCTGACCGCTCCCCCTGTGGGCACCAGCGATACTGCGAGGAGGGACCCTGAGCAGACTCCAGGGCTCTGGGCGTGCGGGGGAAGCAGTCTGGGGCGTGGGGGGGGGGGGGTCTCTTCGGTCCTTCCTGTCAAGGTCGGGCCCAGGCAGAGGCAGGTGCATCCTGGAGGTGGATGCCTGGCTGTGGAGATGGTGTCGCCAGGAGGGCTTTGGCTTCCTCGACCAGGGGACGCTGTTCCAGGGGCTGCTGGGCAGGGATGGGGTTCACGCCTTGAGGGAGGCAAAGACCCTGTTTGGATGCAGACTGGCTAACCTAGTGAGGAGGCTTCAAAGGAGGTTCGAGGGGGACAGGTGAGCAAAGTGAAGAACATGGAGACCTGGGCGTTGGGCCAGAAACGGGAGGAAGCGAGGGCTGTAAGAGCAGAGAGAGAGCAGGGACAAGGCACAAGTGGGATGCCAGATCAGATCAGTCCCTTAGATGCCTGTATACAAATGCAAGGAGTGCGGGGAAAGGCAGGAAGACCGGGAAGTGCTAGTAAATAAAGACAACGGTGACATCGGCGGCATCAGAGACTCGGCGGGAGAACACACGACTGGAATATGGGCGCAGAAGGGTACAGCTTGCTCAGGAGGGACAGGCAGGGAAACAGGCTGGAGGTGTTGCCCTCTAGATGAAGGTGCGCACTGGGGCGGAGGCGGAGTGGACGTAGGAGACGGGCGTGTTGAGAGTCCCTGGGTTGGGCTAAGGGCTGAGAACCAGGGCGGCGCTGTCACGCGAGGGGCCCACTCCAGCCCACCGCCCCCGGCAGAAGAGGGGGACGGGGCTGGTTCCAAACAACCCCCAAAAACACCCAGCGTGCAGGATTGGGTGCTGATGGGGGACTGCAGCTCCCCAGACGTCACAGAATCAGACACCAGAGCTGGCAGGGACCTGGCCAGGCACCGAGTCCAGTCCCCGGCCCCGCGGCAGGACCCAGCACGGAGCGCGCCTGGCTGCCCTGCAGCAGGGGCGGGGGTGGGAAGCCGGCGCACGCTGGGAGCTCCTGACCGCGGCCCCCCCGACGCTGGGTGCGCTGCGGGCGCTGCAGTACCAGCCCTACACCGCAGAGCACGCAGCGCAGGGTCCAGAGCCCGGAGCTCGGGGTCCCCCGGCCGCAGCAGGGCAAGCCGCACTGGGGCTCCAGCCACGCGGGGTACAGGGGGCGACACGCCTCAGAGCCCCTCCCCTGCACGGCTAAAGCGCCAGCGCCGAGCTGCCCTGTTGCAGGGGGCGGGAGGGAGCCCGGAGCATCCCAGCTTGCAGGCCGGAGGGCCCCATCCCCGCCTTACAGGGACTTCAGCATTCAACTGGGCAGCCCCAGCGCCTGGCTCCCAGCGGGGACGCTCCCCGGAATCGGCCTGGGTGTGGGCCGGCGAGGGGTCACTGGCATCGGGAGCAGGGATTTCCCAGCAGGCCGTGCGACCCGGGATTCTGTGTCCCAGAGTTCAGTGCGGTTCTGGGGTCGGACTTTCCCTGTACTAATTCGAACTAACGGATCCAGACTAAAAAACTAGTTCGAATTAGCGTTTTGCTAATTCCAACTAGCAAGTCCACACTGAGTGGACCCTGAACCAGGCTTAAGGATGGCCGGAAGCAGTGCCGGCAGGGCATCAGAGAAGGACTTAGAGCGTGGAGCTGCTGTCTCAGGCTAGCCGAGGGCTGCGCTTAAAGGGTCCCGACCCCCACCCCGGACAGACAGTTCTAAGGGGTGCCCCGCTTGCAAACCAGTCCTGGCTTGGATTGCCCGGAGTGCCCACACTGGGCACATCACACCACTCGGCCATCAGCCCGGCTGCACGTGCCGCAGGCTGCCAGCTGGGGAGAGGGGGCAATTGGGGGGGCTGCAGGAGAGCTTCCACCCCCAGAAGCCCGCAGAGCCAGCCCAGTCCTCCCCATCGGGGGCTCGTACCCCATTCCTCCCTCACCTCCTTCCACTTACCCTTCCCTAGCCCCTCTTCCTGATGTACAAAATAAAGGACACGTGTGGTCAAAACTAGAAACTCTCTTTATTTAACAAAACTCGGGGAAACTGGGAAAAGGAGGTGGGAGAGGGGAAGAGAGAGGCTGGGAGAGGGGAGGGAGGAAACTGGGAGGAGGGAGCTGAAAGGGGGAAGCAAGGGAAAGGAGGGGGTGGGGAAGCTGAAGGATCAGGGGTGGGGGTCTCGCCGGGCCAACCACCTCCCAGCACGGCGAGGGAGGGGGCCTCAGCGTCCCCGGAGGGATGGGGTGGAGGGTGCGGAGGTTGAGGTGGGGGGTGTGGACATTGAGGAAGAGGTTGTGGGGGTTGAGGAGGGAGAGGTGGGAGGGGGGCAGGAGTGGGAGGAGGGACAGCAGTTGGGGGGGCAGCAGGCGCAGGACCAGCACGGGGCACCATGCTCTGCAGCAGGAGCTGTAGGTTGGTGCTCAGCCCTCGGAGCTCAGCCAGCTGCTCGTGGTGGACCTGCAGGTCTTCCCGCATCCACGCCTGTAGTGTGCGGTGCACGGCTCGCAGGGCCCCAAGGTGCTGGTCCCAGTACTCCTGCTCCGTGCTGGCAGTCCGGAGCAGGCCGCGGGTGCGGGAGCATGTCCTGGGTGGGGGGGGGTGGTGCGCCCTGCACGAGCAGCTGGTGCAGCTGTAGAGAAAGAAGAGAAGTGGTCAGTTCTCCCTGGGGACGCAGGGGATGATGCCCCGCCCTCTCCCCAACTCCGCAACGTGAGGGTGACCATGTCCTGCACCGTCACAGCCGCTGTGCTTGTACAGAGGCCATGGTCAGGATGTCTGGCTCTCCCCGGGACTGGGAGCTGCCCCAAGACCGCACCCATGTCCCTGTGCCATGTATAGTGTGGCCGGGGCGGCGGGGGGGGGGGGGGAGAGATGTCCCCTGCCTCCGTGTAGAGGGGACATGTGAAGGGAAAGCATCCTGCTGGGTCCCGCCCCGGGGTCGGGAGCATGTCACGTCTCTTTGCACAAGCATGTGCCTATTGGGCAATGGCCCCTGGGTGTCACGCAGCTGGAGCCACCTGCCCAAGGGTGGCATGGCATGTGCTCGCACGTGCACAGGTGTCTGCGTGATCCGTGGGAGGCATGGCCCACGCGCGTGGTCTCTGGCCTCCCCCCCCCCCCCCCCGAACTACATAATTCAAACTACTTACCCGGTACGGTCTCCCTGGACGACCCTGCTGGAACAGCTGGCGGTGGCCCCTCCGGTGCGCCCAGGTCAGGGCCCTCTGGTCCCGGCTCGCTGTCCCCCGGGCTGGCACGGACCACCCCTCCCCCCACGAGTTGGTGGAGGGCGGGGAAGTAGGGGCAGGTGGCAGCCCCTGCAGCAGCGCCGCCCCTGGTGGCCCTGGCGTACCCCTGCCGCAGCTGCTTCAGCTTGATTCGCACCTGCTCCTGGGTGCGCCTGTGTCCCCTGCTGGCCATAGCGGCTGCTATGCGCCCGTAGACGGCCGCGTTCCTCCTCCTAGTGTGGAGATCTTGGAGATTAGGGGCCTGCCCCCAAACCTCAATGAGGTCCATGACCTCCGCACTAGTCCAGGGGGCCACGCGCCGTCTACGGCCCCTGGCTGCTCGGGGACTGGGCAGGGGACGGCTCGCTGCCACTGGCTGCCTGGGTCATGGTGGGGCCACTGGCTCAGGGGCAGGGACTGCTGGCAGGGCTGTCTGACTCCAGTGGCGTCTGGCCAGAGTCTACCCCTTTAAGGGCCCGGGGCTGGGGGAGAGAAGAGTTTTCCTGGTTGTGTCCAGAGTGGCCACCAGGGGGAGCCTGGAGAGTGCTAGCCTCCCACTAGTTCGAATTAAGGGTCTACACAGCCCTTAATTCGAACTAGTAAATTCGAACTAGACTTAATTCTCGTGGAATGAGGTTTACCTAGTTCGAACTAAGCGCTCCGCTAGTTCCAATTAAATTCGAACTAACAGAGCGCTAGTGTAGCACCTAGGAAAGTTAGTTCGAACTAACATTGTAGTGTAGACATACCCAGAAAGAATTGCTATGGTAGAACCACAGAGCCACAGAGCTGGCAGAGACCTCAGGAGGCATCAAGTCCAGCCCCCTGCTCTAGGCAGGACCAATCCCAACTAAATCAACTCAGCCAGGGCTTTGTCAAGCCGAGACTTAAACACCTCTAGGGATGGAGACTCCCCCCTCCCCAGGGAACCCAGCCCAGCGCTTCCCCACCCACCTAGGGAAATAGTTTTTCCTAATGTCCAACCTAGACCTGCCCCCTGCAACTTGAGACCATTGCGCCTTGTTCTGCCACCTGCCCCCACTGAGAACAGCCTCTCTCCAGCTTCTCTGGAACCTCCCTGCAGGGAGCTGCAGGCTGCTCTCAAATCCCCCCTCACTCTTCTCTTCTTCAGACTAAACAGACCGAAATCCCTGAGTCTCTCTCGTAGGCCATAAGTGTTTCTGAGCAGTAACGGGTGAAACAAAACCAAAGGGGACAGTGCCAGGCGCTGCGCAGAATAATTACGAGTCACAGCAATAGCATTTGCAAGGAGCAAAACTACAATGAGAGTGGGATAGAGGGACGGGAGGGCAACTCAGTGATTCGCAGGCAGCAGACAACACAAATGTGCGAACTGTGAGGAGATTCCTGCCCTGCCTTAGCCCCTTTCCAAGTGTACTAAGCAAGACTTCTCCTTAGTAAGGGAAGGGAGAAGGGCAGAGGCTCTGCAGCCCTACTGAGCATGCTCAGTGCCTCCCCCGAGTAAAGGATAAAAGAGCAGGTTTAAGCAAATGAAGAAGCCCCCCTGGCCGGGACACTCTGCGATGGTGCCTCGCTCCCAGGGGGTGACTGTCCGTACCCCTCTGCCCTGCCTGTACCGGGGATGGACCTGCCCTCACCCCCAGCCCTGAGTTTACCCCGGCCCCGAATCTAAGCCGCTTCCCCCCCCCCAGTCAGGTTTCACCCCCCTCCTCGGTTTAGCCCCTTTTCTCCGTTTTTAACCCCTTGGAAAAATAAGAAAGCAAAAAAAGTTATAGAGCGGGCAGAACCAAGGGCAGTGGCTTCAATACAGCGACCGAGCATGTGCAGTGATACCGCGCATGCGCATTGCCCCATAAGCGTTTCTAAGTAACAGCATGTCAGAGGTAGCAGCTTTCTGCATCCCCAGCCCCTGGACCCTGCGGGCTCAGCCCCGGGGAGAGGCCCGGAGCCCGAGGGGGGGGTCCCCGGGGTGTCACTTACCCCAGACGCGCAGAAGCACCGCGGCGAGGACTCTGTTCCCTGGAGCCTCCATCACCAGCGAGTAGGTCCCGGTGTCACTGAGCGTCACCCCCGCGATGTGCAGGGCGCAGCCCGGCCCCCCTGTCTCCCGCCCCGTGTGCGCCAGGCCGATGCTCGTATTAGACGGTGCCGACGGGTAGTAAGTGAGGATCCGTCTGCTCGGAACTTCGGTTTCTGATCGGAACCAGTTGCAGCTCAGCACGTTCTGCGGAGGATCCCGCGGGGCCAGGCTGACGCCCCCTCCCACCACGGGGCTCGGCGGGCTGAGGACGATGGTCCCTGGGGGCCGGGTGCTCTGGGCCGGCGCCGGCTGGAGGCAGGAGCCCAGGACGGAGGCTGCGGGGGGAGCCCAGATACTAACGGTGCCCCTCACTCCCGACCTGCCCCCCCGCTTTCCTCTGCCCCCCTCGGGCAGCCCTTCGTGTCCCCTGCCCCGCCCCGCCCCTCCCCCGACCGCCCAGTCTCAGCTGCCAGGGCCCCTCGCCAGGAGCCTTTGCTGCAGCGGGCGGGGGCAGGGGGCTCTGGCAGGGCAGCCCCGACTTCCCCTCCCGCCTCGACCCGCCCGCTCCCCCGCGGCCTGGAGCAGGAACCAGTGGGGGGGGGGTCTCCCCCGTGGGGTGCCCGGTCCCTGGGTCTCCGCACAGGCTGGGGCTGGGGAGAAGCGGGGGGGTTGTGCCCCCCCATGCCCTGGGGCAGCGAGACACAAACAGCTGCTCCCTGCGAACCTCCCCTTGCGAAGCAGGATCTGCGGGGCCCAGGGGCTGGTGCGGGGCCCCCCGGGCTGGGGACAGAACCGGCCTGGGGAAGGAAGCCTCGGCCCCCTCCTGCGCCCTGGGGTCCCCGCATCTCAGCCCTGCTGCTTCCCCGGACACCTGGGTCCCCCCCCCCGCTCTGACCTGCCAGGAGAACCCGGGCCCAAGGGCCGCCCGGCCGGGGGGGGCCTCGCCCCATCGCCCGTCGCTGCCGCGGGACGCGCCGGGTGTCAGACGCCGGGTCCCAGCGGGGCGAAGGGCAGAGCGGGGGGGGGGGGGCAGAGGGAGAAGGGGGGGCAGGAAGCTCCGCCCCCGCCCGGCTCAGCGCAGGCACCGGGTCCTGGCCGATGGGCGGGTCACGGGAGGGAGGGGCGCCCCTGGGGGGCAGGCCCCCCCTACGCAACCCCCCCCCCGCCCTGCCCGCGACCTGGGGGGGGACCCTGGGGGGGGACACCTCGTGGAAACTCGGAGGCTGCCGAGCGAAAAGTGGCCCCAGTGGGCAGCGACCCGGACCAGGGGCGGCTCCGGGCCCCTGGCGGGGAGAGCGGGCGCGTTCTGCTCGGCTCACGTGGCCCGGGGCCGCAGGATCTGCGGGACTCACCGCCGCGGGGCCCTGCCAGGCATTGGCCGTGCAGGTCCTGGCTCCCCGGCCGTTCTGTGGGGCGCCTCATCCGGCCCCGACCCCCCACGGGTCGCGCTCGCCCCCTCCAGCCCAAACCCCAAAGGGCCCGGCTTCCTCCCAGCTGCTGCATCGCGGCCCCCGGACTGAGCCTGCTCCTGGTTCCCGCCTCCCCCCCTCCTGTCACCCTGTGCCCAGCCCGCGGCTCGGCCCGCTCCTGGGTCCCGGGCTCTGTCTGCCTGGGGCACCCTGGCGCCTGACACCCTGGTGGCTGAACGGAACCGGGATCTTCCTCAGGGGGAAAGGCAACAGGCGCGTTTACTGAGCAGAGATAGATCCGTGCAAACTTTCCCATTGGGGTATGATCCAGCACACTGTCACACAGAGAAACCCCCCCCCCCACACGCACTCACACCCCCTGCACACTCCCCCCCCCACACACTCACACCCCCTGCACATCCCCACACACTCACACCCCCACACCCACTCACGCCCCCTGAAAACCCCCCACACCCCCACACGCACTCACACCCCCTGCACACTCCCCCCCACACCCCCACACACTCACACCCCCTGCACATCCCCACACACTCACACCCCCACACCCACTCACGCCCCCTGCAAACCTCCCACACCCCCACACGCACTCACACCCCCTGCACACTCCCCCCCACACCCCCACACACTCACACCCCCTGCACACCCCTACACACTCACACCCCCACACCCACTCACGCCCCCTGCAAACCCCCCACACTCCCACACACACTCACACCCCCTGCACACTCCCCCCCACACTCACACCCCCTGCACACCCCTACACACTCACACCCCCACACCCACTCACGCCCCCTACACACTCCCCCCCACACCCCCACACACTCACACCCCCTGCACACACACACCCACACTCCCACACCCCATCGTGTTCCCACTAGTTGCTCCCCTCACTGCACTGGGGGGTGAGGCAGGCGGGGGAGGGTGGAGCCGGATCGCTGCTCCCCGTGGACAAGAGGGAAACCCGGGTCCCCCTGCAAGAGCCTCCGATTCCTCCCTCTCCTGCCCGGCCAGTCCACAGCGCCGTGCGCAGGGAGACTTGTGGGGCCTTTTCCCTGCTGCTTCCAAGAGGGTCCCAGGACGGGCCCTCGCTGCCTGACTCCCAGGGCGTCTCCAGTCCAGTCTCCCCAGGGCGCTCCCTTCCCGATCCCCCCTCTTGGCGGCTCTCCCCCCCCCCCCCCCGTCCGCCCGGCCCGCCCCCCCGATTCACTTCCACAGGCCGCCCCTGCAAGGGGAGAGACCCGCCCTGCTCCGAGCAAAGGGCTTTTCCTCCCCTAGCCGGGAGCAGGCAGGGCGGGGTGGCAGGTTTCTCTGGCAAAACCGGCCCTAGAACCGACCCTTGGGGCCCTCGCTAGAACCCGGCGGCCAGCCTGCCACCAGCCCTCGACCACGGCCCGCGGGGCCCGGCAGTCCAGCCGGCTCCGTACCCACGGCCCAGTGCCGGTTCCCAATGCGACGCCCTCACCCGCCGGCACGAACACCGGGGGAGACGGGTCAAAGCTTTGCTGAAGCCCAGGCTAGTCCCCCCCCCCCGACCCCCCCCAGAGCCAGGAACCTCGGCAGAGACGCCGGGCGGGTTGGCCAGGCAGGACTCGCCCTCGGTGAATCCACGTTCACTCTCCTGCTCGCTGTCCCCTCTCACAAGTGCCTCACAACTGACCCTGGGTCTCGCCCAGGCGGGGGGGGGGGGGCTCTGGTGGGTTCCAGCGCGGGGGCTCCTGGGTTCACACTGTTAGCACGGGGTCTGGGTGGGAGGGGGCTGTGCAGGGTGTGTGAACAATCAGCTGACACCGGGACCCTGACCCCCCCATCAGACAGGCGCTGGGCCGGGGGCTGCAGGGCGGATGGCTGGGGGCGGTGGCAGGGGGTGTTCACAGGGGGCATTTATCTCACAGTCGATGTTGTTTGTACCAAATGAAATGGCAAAATCGTCCCCACGACTCCCGAAGTGAGTGTGGTCGGGACCCAGACAGGCCAGCGCCGGGACACACCGATGGCGGGGGGGGGGGACGACACTGGGACGGGGCAGCACCAGGACACACCGATACCCGGGGGGGGGGGGGGAGACACCGGGTCGGGCCAGCGCCGGGACACACCGATACCGGGGGGGGGGGGGACACTGGGACGGGCCAGCCCCAGGACACACCGATACCCGGGGGGGGGGGGGGCACCGGGTCGGGCCAGCGCCAGGACACACCAATACCGGGGGAGGACACTGGGATGGGCCAGCGCCGGGACACACGGATACTGCGGGGGGGGGGGGGGGACATAGGGACAGGCAAGCACCAGAACACACCGATACTGGGGATGGGACACCGGGACAGGCCAGCGCCGGGACACACCGATACCGGGGGGGGGACACCGGGACGGGCCAGCCCCAGGAAACACCGATACCGGGGATGGGACACTGGGACGGGTCAGCGCCGGGACACACCGATACCGGGGGTGGGACACCGGGACGGGCCAGCGCCGGGACACACCGATACCGGGGGGGGGACACCGGGACGGGCCAGCGCCGGGACACACCGATACCGGGGGTGGGACACCGGGACGGGCCAGCGCCGGGACACACCGATACCGGGGATGGGACACTGGGACGGGCCAGCGCCGGGACACACCGATACCGGGGATGGGACACCGGGACAGGCCAGCGCCGGGACACACCGATACCGGGGGTGGGACACCGGGACGGGTCAGCGCCGGGACACACTGATACCGGGGCGGGGACACTGGGACGGGCCAGCGCCGGGACACACCGATACCGGGGATGGGACACCGGGACAGGCCAGCGCCGGGACACACCGATACCGGGGGTGGGACACCGGGACGGGTCAGCGCCGGGACACACCGATACCGGGGATGGGACACTGGGACGGGCCAGCGCCGGGACACACCGATACCGGGGGTGGGACACCGGGACAGGCCAGCGCCGGGACACACCGATACCGGGGGTGGGACACCGGGACAGGCCAGCGCCGGGACACACCGATACCGGGGGTGGGACACCGGGACGGGTCAGCGCCGGGACACACCGATACCGGGGATGGGACACCGGGACAGGCCAGCGCCGGGACACACCGATACCGGGGGTGGAACACCGGGACAGGCCAGCGCCGGGACACACCGATACCGGGGGTGGGACACCGGGACGGGCCAGCGCCGGGACACACCGGTACGGGGGGGGGCGAGGACACCAGGACGGGCCAGCGCCGGGACACACCGATACTGGGGATGGGACACCGGGAAGGGCCAGTGCTGGGAAACACCGATACCGGAGGGGGGAAACAGGGATAGGCCAGCACCAGGACACACCGATACCGGAGGTGGGACACCGGGACAGGCCAGCGCCAGGACACACCGATACCGGGGGCGGGGTACACTGGGACGGGCCAGCGCCGGGACACACCAATACCGGGGGGGGGACACCGGGACGGGCCAGCGCCGGGACACACCGATACCGGGGGCGGGGTACACCGGGACGGGCCAGCGCCGGGACACACCGATACCGGGGGCGGGGTACACCGGGACGGGCCAGCGCCGGGACACACCGATACCGGGGGCGGGGTACACCGGGACGGGCCAGCGCCGGGACACACCGATACCGGGGGGGGGGGGGACACCGGGATGGGCCAGCGCCGGGACACACCGATACCGGGGGGGGGGGGACACCGGGATGGGCCAGCGCCGGGACACACCGATACCGGGGGCGGGGTACACTGGGACGGGCCAGCGCCGGGACACACCGATACCGGGGGGGGGGACACCGGGTCGGGCCAGCGCCGGGACACACCGATACTCCAGGGTGCAGCCAGGTGCACATGGGGCGGGGGAAGGGCTGCTCAGCTGGAGACATGTTCCCTGTAGTGATGCCGAGGGGCAGGGCAGGGGGAACCCCCCCCCCGAGAGTGAGTCACCACCGCGCCCAGGGGTCTGGGCTGTCAGGCGGAGCCGCTCACCCCCGTCCTCACTGGGGCAGGCTGGGGCTAACCCTCACCCCTGTCACCAGGGGGGGAGCCCCGGGTCTGCCCCCCTCAGCCAGGGGGCTCCCAGCGCGACACAGACTGGGCAGCACAGGGACTCCTGGGTCCTCCCCCAGCGCGGGGGGGGCAGTGGGGGCTGGTGGTTAGAGCTGGGGGTGGAGCCAGTGGGGGTGTCGCTGGCCGGTGGGAACACGGACGTGTTCTTCTCCGGGTCCCTCATGGAGCTTCACTAGAAACTCAGATGAACCAGATCCCTGGAAATCCCCCCTCCCCCTCCGGCCTGGTTCCCCCCGCCCGGAGCCCTGGCTCCCTCCTTCCCCCAGGCCTGGTCCCCCACGTCCGGAGCCCTGGCTGCCCCCTCCCCCTCCGGCCTGGTTCCCCCCGCCCGGAGCCCTGGCTCCCCCCTCCCCCAGGCCTGGTCCCCCCCGCCCGGAGCCCTGGCTCCGCCCCCCGGTCTGGTCCCCCCCCTCAACTCCGCTACATGGAGCCCTGGCTCCCCGCCCCCCAGAACCCATCGCCCCGCAGGCGTCCGGAGAGGAAGAAAAACCCGTTTGTGCCGCAGGTTTGTTTAGCGCCGATGCAGGAAAGTGACAAAGGAAACGGAGAGAAACCTCCCCCCTCCCCCCCAACCGCCCCAGGGTGCAGCCCCTCCCCTCCCCCCTTCCCCCAACCGCCCCAGGGTGCAGCCCCCCCCCCCTCAACCGCCCCAGGGTGCAGCCCCCCCCATTCCCTGTGAGGTCCGAGTCACTGGCCAGGCCCTGCCCCTCCCCAGGGAGACCCCGGCCTGTCTCTGGGGCCTGGGGGGGGGGCACCAGGGGGCCAGGCCTGGGGAAGTTGCCTCAGTCGGGCGGGCCAGGAATCCCCCTTCTTGCCCCCCAAACACTCCCATCCCGGAACGGACCCAGACAGACAGGCCTGGCCGCTGCAGGGGGGGGGCTTCCCGGTGTGAATCCCACAGGGAGGGGCTGACCCCCCCCCCGGCTCTTGCAGGGGCCCGGACGCCTGAGTCCCCCACGACCCCCGGGGACTCCTGCCCACCCCTGGGGCGCAGGCTGCTGGGGAGCGTGTCTGGGTGGGTGCAGCGCCCGGACTCCTGGGCCCCCCCAGTGCGGGACCAGGCCGGGGACGGACGCGGCTGGGGGGGGGCTGCCCAGCGCCCGGTCCCCTGGGTCCCCGGCAGGGCCAGCGTGGGACAGGCGTCACCGGGGGACTCGGCCTTGGGCGGCTTCCTCATCACGGGGACGTGCCCCGCCCGGCTGTGAGGGGGGGCAGGGGGCGCCAGGGGAGCCACGAATCCGGAGACCTGGGGGGGGGGGGGCAGGTTTGGCTCCTCCATGCTGCCGCGGGGCCCCTCCCCTTCCCCAGCCCCAGGCATGAGCTGGTGCCCACAGACCAGCATGGGAGGGTGGGGGAGAGCAGGGAGATTTATGGGGGGGCAGAGAAGTGGGGGGCTGGATGTGGGAGGGGAGGGGCCGGCCTAAGTGGTAAGAGAGGGGAAGGGGAAGTGGGGGGGCTGGATAGGGAGGAGTGGATGGATGGGGGAGGGGCCTGCCTGTGTGGTAAGGGAGGGGAAGGGGAAGTGGGGGGCTGGATAGGGAGGAGTGGATGGCTGGGGGAGGGGCCTGCCTGTGTGGTAAGGGAGGGGAAGGGGAAGTGGGGGGCTGGACGGGGGAGGGTGGATGGAGGAGAGGAAGGGGGGGGGGTCTTGTGAAAACAGCAGAGGAGGAGAAATGGGGGTTTGTCTCAGGCTGGGGGGCTGACGGGAAAGGGGGCTGCATGAGGCTGGGAGGTGCTGTGGGGCCTGCAGGGGAATGGGGGTGGGGCGGGCAGGGAAGGTATAATTAGTGGTGGGAGAAGCCAGCCCCCCCACCTCCCCCGCCCTCCGTTCCTGGAGGTGCCAGGGCAACTGCAGCCTGAGGCCAGATCGACGGGTAGAACCGCAGGCCAGTTCTTGCCACACCAGCGACTGCAGCTTTTCCTGCCACGTCCTCAGGGGCGCTGACGGGAGGCCGGGTAGATGGGCCCTTGGTCCCCACCCACCAGCCCAGCCCGGCCAGCGCACCCCAGGGGTGACAGCCCCCCCCCACTCAGCCACGCTGCCTTGGAAGCCGGCCAGGGGAGCGAGGGAGCCCGGGGCAGGGGGGCAGGTGTCATGTGCATCCCCAGGCAGGACCTGCCCCATCCAGTGGGGTAACCCGTTCTCGGGGATCCCCCTCCAGTGCAGCGACCCTCTTGGGGGGCCTATTCCCTCCTGGGGGAGCTGCCCCTCTGCCTCCGACACGTCTGCCAGCCCAGGCCCCAGTGCCCCCAGCAACAGCCCCCCCCTCCCCCCCGCCAGTGTCTCTGCAGGTAACAGGGTCACTTGGACCCGTCTTCTCCCCTCCAATCCCCGTCCAATGTCCCCCCCTCGCTGGGCCGGTGCTGGGTCCCCCCTTGTCTGCGTCTGGCTGGAGCCGGCCGTGTGCGCTGAGCAGGCCGGGGGCACCAGGGCTCCAGTCGCCGGGTCCAGTTCTGGGCTGGGCCCTGCAACGACAACCCCCCCCCCCCCCCCCCCGCAAGGAGCTGCTGGCATTTGCCGGAGGCGGCTCCAGTGGGGAGGGAGTTTGCAGCCGGCTGCTCCACTTGGACTCACACACACGGACCCTCCTCTGCGGCTGCAGCCCTGCCAGTGACCTGGACTCTGAGGCGGGGGCAGGGTCCCTGGGGGGTAGATGGTTCAGTGCAAACGCCGGCTCGATGGGTTCCTGTGTTTCTGTGTACTGTAAGGCTGCTAGTCCCTGTGGGTGGTTCCGCCCTGTGTGTGCACGGCGCTGAGTACAGGCGTGTCCCTCGCGTGCGACCAGCGAGCCGTGCAGTGTGTATCATGCGGAGTCGCTGCCCTGGGGCGAGAGCCGGGTCACTGCTGGGCCGATTTTATTCCTGGCGTCTCCCGAGGCTCCGTGCCTGTGTCCAGGGCCGGCCAGGCGGAGGCGCCGCCCGTGTATATGGGTTAGGAGCCAGGGACTGCAGCCGGGGGGGGGGGATCCCGACCACAGAACATCCCCGCTGGGGACCAGGATCTCCTTCCACGTGAAAACCAGCAGGCGCCCAGGCTCCCGTGAGTGGGACCTGCTCCCGAGAACCGGGGGAGGAAAGGGGGGGTCACCCCAGTAACATCCGGGCACTGAGCGCCCCCCCCGCATGGAGCCCCCAAAGCTCCCCTCTCCCTCAGTCAGGCTGGGAGCGAGGGGCACCGGCAGAGGGGAGGGTCTGTGGGGTGGGAGCGAGGGTCACCGGAAGGGGGGAGGGTCTGTGGGGTGGGAGCGAGGGGCACCGGAAGGGGGGTAGGGGCAGTGGGGTGGGAGTGAGGGGCACCGGCAGGGGGGGTAGGGGCTGTGGGGTGGGAGCGAGGGGCACCGAAAGGGGGGAGGGGTAGTGGGGTGGGAGCGAGGGGCACCGGCAGGGGGGGTAGTGGCTGTGGGGTGGGAGCGAGGGGCACCGGAAGGGGGGGTAGGGGCTGTGGGGTGGGAGCGAGGGGCACCGGAAGGGGGGAGGGGCTGTGGGGTGGGGAGCGAGGGGCACCGGAAGGGGGTAGGGGCTGTGGGGTGGGGAGCGGGGGGGGGCACCGGAAGGGGGGTAGGAGCAGTGGGGTGGGAGCGAGGGGCACCGGAAGGGGGTAGGGGCTGTGGGGTGGGAGCGAGGGGCACCGGAAGGGGGGGGAGGGGTTGTGGGGTGGGAGCGAGGGGCACCGGAAGGGGGGGGGGAGGGGCTGTGGGGTGGGAGCGAGGGGCACCGGCAGGGGGGGAGGGGCAGTGGGGTGGGAGCGAGGGGCACCGGAAGGGGGGGTAGGGGTTGTGGGGTGGGAGCGAGGGGCACCGGAAGGGGGGGGAAGGGCAGTGGGGTGGGAGCGAGGGGCACCGGAAGGGGGGGAGGGGCAGTGGGGTGGGAGCGAGGGGGCACCGGCAGGGGGGGGTAGGGGCAGTGGGGTGGGAGCGAGGGGCACCGGAAGGGGGGAGGGGCTGTGGGATGGGAGCGAGGGGCACCGGAAGGGGGTAGGGGCTGTGGGGTGGGAGCGAGGGGCACCGGAAGGGGGGGTAGGGGCTGTGGGGTGGGAGCGAGGGGCACGGCAGGGGGGGGTAGGGGCAGTGGGGTGGGAGCGAGGGGCACCGGCAGGGGCAGGAGGGGCTGTGGGGTGGGAGCGAGGGGCACCGGCAGGGGCAGGAGGGGCTGTGGGGTGGGAGCGAGGGGCACCGGCAGGGGCAGGAGGGGCTGTGGGGTGGGAGCGAGGGGCACCGGCAGGGGCGGGAGGGGCTGTGGGGTGGGAGCGAGGGGCACCGGAAGGGGGTAGGGGCTGTGGGGTGGGAGCGAGGGGCACCGGAAGGGGGGGTAGGGGCTGTGGGGTGGGAGCGAGGGGCACCGGAAGGGGGGGGTAGGGGCAGTGGGGTGGGAGCGAGGGGCACCGGAAGGGGGGGGTAGGGGCTGTGGGGTGGGAGCGAGGGGCACCGGCAGGGGGGGTAGGGACAGTGGGGTGGGAGCGAGGGGCACCGGAAGGGGGGGAGGGGCAGTGGGGTGGGAGCGAGGGGCACCGGCAGGGGGGGTAGGGGCAGTGGGGTGGGAGCGAGGGGCACCGGCAGGGGGGGGTAGGGGCAGTGGGGTGGGAGCGAGGGGCACCGGAAGGGGGGAGGGGCAGTGGGGTGGGAGCGAGGGGCACCGGAAGGGGGCAGGGGCAGTGGGGGTGGGAGCGAGGGGCACCGGAAGGGGTGGGGGTAGGGGCTGTGGGGTGGGAGCGAGGGGCACCGGAAGGGGGGAGGGGCAGCGGGGTGGGAGCGAGGGGCAGCGGCAGGGGGGAGGGGCAGCGGGGTGGGAGCGAGGGGCACCGGAAGGGGGGAGGGGCAGTGGGGTGGGAGCGAGGGGCACCGGAAGGGGGGAGGGGCAAGTGGGGTGGGAGCGAGGGGCACCGGAAGGGGGGTAGGGGCTGTGGGGTGGGGAGCGGGGGGGCACCAGGGGGGGGTGACAGCTGAGAGCGCGTGGGATGGGGGCAGGGCGGGGGAGGGGCTCAGGCAGGGGGCGCAGCTGGATCCGGTTCGTGGCTCCCGCCGGCTCCGTCCGGTCAAACCCTGAAATAGCGGGGGGAGGGGCGGCGGGGGCGGGGCCAGCCCGAGCCCTTTGCACGTCCCGGCTCCGGGAGCGCGGCACCGCCCCCCAGAGTGTGACGCATGCGCAGCCCCCCCCCCGGCACATGGGTGCCCCCCCGGGTGCCCAGCGCACGCGGTGCCGTCCCCACCTGACCTGGCAGCCTCGCGCAGCTCCACGTGGCTGGGGCTGGGGCTGGGGGTGGGGGTGGGGGGGGAGCGGTGGCTGCTCCGGCCAAGGGGCGCAGCAGGGACCGCAGCTTAGCTGAGCGACAGGCGAGCAAACAGCACGGACAGAAATGACACAAAGTCACTTGCAGGTCCCATGAATCCCGTCGGGCTCTGAGCTCCCATTCAATGCAGAATAGACACCGGCAGGCACGTTCTGAGCCCTGCGCCCTTCCTCTGGCGAAGCCAGGCTCCTCTCGCTCCCAATGGGCAGCAGCCAGTGGGAGAAAGGGTCCGAGCCCAGCTGCCCAGCAGGCCTGTGGGGGGCTCTCCCATTGGAGGGGGCGCGGGCCCCACTTCGTACCCCTGTGCTCGCGTGGGCTCGTCTCTTGTCACTAAAATGCCAGTTAGGTTGGAAGGTGTTTGTGCTCCCCGTTCCCGCAGGGCCCGACACTCAGTTTGCACCGTGAGGTGGAGGTGAGTGAATCCCGGGCCGGACATCCTGTGTCTGCTGGGGGGGGGGGTTCCTCTTCCGGGGGGGGGGGTGCAGGCGCGTCCATGCTGGTACCAGCCCCAGGCAGCCCCAGCCCCCCGCCTGCTGCCCAATTGCCGCTGTTCTCTGGTTCCTGTCTCGCATCCAGGGGGGCCCCGGAGCTCTCAGGGATTCTCTCTCCCAAGGGTGTTGGAGGGGGACGGGGAGGGTTTCTGGCTGGCTGCAGGGACTCAGGGCTAGGGCTCAGCCCCAACCCCCCCCAGCCGCACCACTCAGCCCTGACCCCACCACCCCATCCCCATGGCTCACCCCTGACCCCCCCCAGCCGCACCACTCAGCCCTGACCCCACCCCCCATCCCCACGGCTCACCCCTGACCCCCCCCAGCCGCACCACTCAGCCCTGACCCCACCCCCCCATCCCCATGGCTCACCCCTGACCCCCCCCAGCCGCACCACTCAGCCCTGACCCCTCCACCGCATCCCCACGGCTCACCCCTGACCCCCCCCAGCCGCACCACTCAGCCCTGACCCCACCCCCCATCCCCATGGCTCACCCCTGACCCCCCCCAGCCGCACCACTCAGCCCTGACCCCACCACCCCATCCCCATGGCTCATCCCTGACCCCCCCCAGCCGCACCACTCAGCCCTGACCCCACCCCCCATCCCCACGGCTCACCCCTGACCCCCCCCAGCCGCACCACTCAGCCCTGACCCCACCCCCCATCCCCATGGCTCACCCCTGACCCCCCCCAGCCGCACCACTCAGCCCTGACCCCACCACCCCATCCCCACGGCTCACCCCTGACCCCCCCCAGCCGCACCACTCAGCCCTGACCCCACCACCCCATCCCCATGGCTCACCCCTGACCCCCCCCAGCCACACCACTCAGCCCTGACCCCACCACCCCATCCCCATGGCTCACCCCTGACTCCCCCCAGCCACACCACTCAGCCCTGACCCCACCACCCCATCCCCATGGCTCACCCCTGACCCCCCCCAGCCACACCACTCAGCCCTGACCCCACCACCCCATCCCCACGGCTCACCCCTGACCCCCCCCAGCCACACCACTCAGCCCTGACCCCACCCCCCATCCCCACGGCTCACCCCTGACCCCCCCAGCCACACCACTCAGCCCTGACCCCCACCACCCCATCCCCATGGCTCACCCCTGACCCCCCCAGCCGCACCACTCAGCCCTGACCCCACCACCCCACCACCCCATCCCCATGGCTCACCCCTGACCCCCCCCCAGCCGCACCACTCAGCCCTGACCCCACCACCCCACCCCCACGGCTCACCCCTGACCCCCCCAGCCGCACCACTCAGCCCTGACCCCACCACCCCATCCCCATGGCTCACCCCCAAACCCCCCCAGCCGCACCACTCAGCCCTGACCCCAGCACCCCATCCCCATGGCTCACCCCTGACCCCCCCCAGCCGCACCACTCAGCCCTGACCCCACCCCCCATCCCCATGGCTCACCCCCAACCTCCCCCTGCCGCACCACTCAGCCCTGACCCCACCACCCCATCCCCACGGCTCACCCCTGACCCCCCCAGCCACACCACTCAGCCCTGACCCCACCCCTCATCCCCATGGCTCACCCCTGACCCCCCTGCCCAGCCCCAGCACGCCCGGGCGTGACGAGACAGCCGGCTGTTTATTGCCCAGCGCCGGAGCAGGAGGCGCTGGAGTGAACAGGGCGATGGGGAACCTGGAGACCAAACTGGGGAGACGCTGCCCGGAGCCCGACTCCTGAACCCGCCCCGGCCGCCCCCGTGGGTCCAGCCCCCGCCTGTCACCCCCTCCCCCTCTCCTGGCTGGCCCCCACCCCCAAGATGTGGGTCCAGCCCCCAGCCTCAGGTCCCATGTGCCCCCCAATGGCCCCTGCTCCCAGCTGGAGACAATCCCCTGGCAGCGGCTCCCCTCCGGGCAGGGGTCTGTGAGTGGCAGAGCCAGGGGCCCGTGAGCCCCTCGGTGCCCAGCCCCCACCCGGCTTCCCTCGGCGCCCGCCGGAAACCCAGGAAATCCCGGCCACTGAGCATCTCTGGGATTTTCTGGATGTTTTACTGGACAGAGGCCCCAAACCGGACTGTCGGGTTGAATCCCGGACACCTGGAACCCTCCCCCCGGAGCAGGGGGGATTAGCCCAGCCCCCCGCCCGGCCTGGGTCGAGGCCCCAGAGACGCCCAGACGCCGCGGTGAGGGCCCCCGGGGAGCAGCATGGACGGACAGACGGGCCCCAGGCTGGGCTGTGACTCTTTCTCCCTTTCACGCCCCGGGGCAGTGGGTCCCAGGCTCAGGGACGCGCCTTTCCCAGCATGCACCGGGGGGCCGGGGAAGAGGGTTGGGGGGGTCACTTCAGCTCCTCGTACACATCCGGCTGTCGCGGCTGCAGCGTCTGGGGGCGACAGGGACAGGTCAGCCAGAGATGCCCCCGCAGAGAACCGGGGACCCCCCTGCACGGCCCAGCCCCCCACCTCTCCCCACGGGGCTCTGCAGCCCCCCCACCCAGTGCTGGCCCCCAGCCCATCCCGGCTGGTCCCTCGGGCTCCCGCTGCCCCCCCAGCTCTGGGGTGAGATAACCAGCCCCCTCCTCAGCCAGCGGGTTTGGAGGGGGCAGCTCCCCCTCCCCCCACTGGGCCCGAACCCCTGGGGTGAGGACGCAGGGCCGGGGCGAGGGCTCACCTCGTACGTGGGGCCAGGGTCAGGGGGGCTCCTGGGTGGGGCCTAGAGCGGAGGGAGGGAAGAGGGGTGTTAAAACCAGACTCCAGAAATGTCCCCCCCGGCCCCAAGGGGATCTCGGCAGAGTCAGAGGGACCCCGGGTTTGTGAGACCCCCCCAGGCAGGGGCTGCGGGTCGGGACTGAGGGTGCCACAGAGGAGGGGGAGGGGCTGAGCCCTTGTCACTCACCGCCCCCCCGGCACAGGCTGTCGGGGGCAGGTTCTCGTACACCAGGACGGGCGCCGCTTTCGCCTGGGGGGGCTCGTTCCAGCAGCGAGAGTCTGGGAGGAGCATCAGAGACGCTGGAACCAGGATCCTGGCGCCCAGCCCCGCTCAGCTCTAACCACTAGCCCCCACCCCCCTCCCAGAGCTGGGGAGACAACCCAGGAATCCTGGCTCCCAGCCCCGCCCAGCTCTAACCACTAGCCCCCACCCCCCTCCCAGAGCTGGGGAGACAACCCAGGAATCCTGGCTCCCAGCCCCGCCCAGCTCTAACCACTAGCCCCCACCCCCCTCCCAGAGCTCGAGAGACAACCCAGGAATCCTGCAGAAGCGGCAAGGATCCTGTGTCACCTTATACAGGCAGTCCCCAACTTCCGTCGGATCCGCACTTACGAATGGGGCTTTCTCGCCCCGGAGGTCGGGGCGAGAGAGCCCCGTTTGTAAGCTGCTCCAGTGCCCCTGGTCTGCTGGAGACCGTCTCCAGCAGACCGGGGCACCGGGCGGGTTCCCGCGCTTCTGAGGCTTTGCCAGAGCAAAGCCTCAGAGGCGCGGCACCCCGCTGCCGCTGCAGCTCTGCTCCCCGTGTCCCTGGTCTGCTGGGGGGGGGGGCGCAGCTAGTGTGCTCTCCTCCCCCCCAGCAGACCAGGCTTTTGTTTTGGACTCTGGGGCAGAGCAGCTGGGGCGCTGCCGATTGGTCCTGCAGCGCCGCTCTGGGCACTACTGGACCAACCCGGCAGCACCCCAGCTGCTCTGCCCCAGGCGTCCCCAAGTCAGCCGCTGCTGAAACTGACCAGGGGCTGACTACAGGAAGCCCGAGGCAGAGTTGCTCTGCCCCAGGCTTCCTGGAATCAGCTGCTGATCAGTTTCAGCAGCAGCTGCCTTGGGGATGCCTGGGGTTCTTAAGTTGATTCTGTATGTAAGTCAGAACTGGCCAACTTACATACAAATTCAACTTAAGAACAAACCTACAGTCCCTATCTTGTACGTAACCGGGGACTGCCTGTAGACGAATCGAAGTGTTGGAGCAGCAGACCCACGAAACCACGGGACTCCTCACCCCTTTTGCAGATTCAGAGTAACACGGCCACCCCTCTGATACCCAGGAATCCTGGCTCCCAGCCCTGCCCAGCTCTAACCACTAGCCCTCACTCCCCTCCCAGAGCTGGGGTGAGAACCCAGGCGTCCCGGCTCTCCAGGGGTGGGGGCTGTAACTCACAGAGGAAAGAGGCCGCGACTCCGGCCAGCGCCACCCCCGCCAGGGACCCGATGACGATCCCAGCGATGGCCCCGGCAGAGAGACCCGAATCGGCACCCGGGGGAGGGGAATCTGGGGGAGAGACGGGGGAGGGGTGTTACAGCCACAGTCCCCCCCACCCTCTCCCCCACAGCGCCCCCTAGCGCCCATTGGAGGAGCTCTGCCTGCCAGAGAAGAGCGCCCCCTGCTGAGCCCCAGGTACCTACAGCCCAGGGCCCCCTAGCGCTGCGCTGCCCCATAGCATCTGCAGAGTCCAGCTCCCTCCCAGGGACTCACCCGGCCCTGGCACCCGCACGGCGACCGACGCCCAGGCAGTGAGGTTGGTGCCCGAGTTGTGAGCCTGGCACTCGTACGTGCCCTGCTGAGCGCTGGTCGTGAGGGTCAAGGTGAAGCTGCTGCCGGTCTGGCCAGTGTCGGTGCCGTTGAGAGCCCAGCGATAGCTCGGGGCTGGGACGGAGTCGGCGACACACGTGAGGGTCAGAGGGGACCCCAGGGGCAGGAGGATGGGGCCTGGTGGGTCTATCCTGGCGGAGTCTGGCCCGTCTACACAGAGAGAGACGGGGCAGGAGACGGTGGCACCAGAGAGGGGTCTCTGGTTACCAAAGCCACACGCCCCACCCCAGAAGCAGCTGCATCTTGGTGGCCGGATAGGGCCAGCAGGGCAGGGGATGCGGCTACTCACAGGTCACTGTCACAGGGCTGGGCTCGCTGCGGTTGGTGCTGACGGCGTTCCCGACCTCGCACTGGTAGGCGCCGGCGTCGCCCCGGGTGACGTTCAGCACCGTCAGGGTGTGGTTGTCGGGGGACAGCACCAGCCGCCGGCTGGGCCCAAGGGGCTCCCCGTCCCGGAGCCAGAGCCGGGTGTCGGCGCTGGGGGAGCTGTTACACGTGAGGGAGAAGGTCCCGTTCTCAGGCACCAGGGTCTGGTTGGGCGTCACCGTGGGCCTGGGCAGCATTTCTGTGCGAGGAGCAGAGAGAGCGTCAGTGGGGGGAGCAGATGGATCCCGCCAGTGCTGCTCTGTAGTGACTCTGTGCGTGTGTGCCTCAGTTTCCCCAGGCACAGTGCACTGTCTGGACGAGGAGGGGGCAACTGAGCACGACTCCCTGGGTGCAGCCTCTCAGCCTCAGGCGAGGGGACAGCAGGTAACTTCCTGGGCCAGGCGGGGCACAAAGGGGAGGCTGGTGACTCCGGGCTGGGGACCAGGGCCTGGGAGCGGGTGAGTCTGGGCTGGTCTGAGGACCAGGGAGGGGGCGGAGCAGGAGGGGGCCAGGCTCCAGACCCCAGGCCCTGCTCCCCCAGAGCAATAGCACGGACTGTGCCCGGCTCCCGGCTCCGAACCAATAAACCTTCCGTTCATTGGGCTGAGCGACCGTCTGGGGGGGGGGGGGGCGGTGACTCCCCAGGCCTGGGACAGAGGCCACACACCGGGCCGGCTCTGTGCTGGGGGCATGTTCAATGTAGAAGCCGCTGCCTTATAGCAACGTGCTGCCTGTCGCGTTTTCCCTCGGGTCGGCGGGCGAGGAAACGCCCCAGAGGACACGGCTCCCGGCAGCGCCCAGTCCTACGGGAGCCGCTCCCGGCAGCGCTGCGCACAGAACGGCTCTGCGGCGATGTGCGACGGGCGGCAGTTTCTGGGGGGCGGGGGGGGAACTGCCCCTCTCAGACGCGCTGCTGGCCCTGGCACGGTCCTAGCGGGGGCATCATGCGGCAGGGGACGGAACGGCCACTGGAAACACTGAGCTCAGAGCCAGCAGCCTCCCCTCGGCCCAGGGGTCGGGTCGGGGTCGGGCCTCCCCCCAGGGTCCCGCCGAGGGGGCTCAGCCCGGGGGCAGCCCAGTCACGTCCTGCGTCCTGCCTGCCACACTGAGCGATGCCGTTGGCACCGTTGCCTCCTTTTTACACTCGCACCCCCCCCGTGTTCTCACGCCCTGGCGCTCCACGTGCACTCTCCACGCAGAGGGGAGGGGCGAGGGGGCCTGGCGAGCCGGGCAAGGGCTGGGGTCACCCCCACTCCGGTGCCACCCCTCTGCTGCCCTGCCCTGCCTCGTCCCCCCCACTGGCAGGCTGGGGTCACCCCCACTCCTGTGCCACCCCTCTGCTGCTCTGCCCTGCCTCGTCCCCCCCACTGGCAGGCTGGGGTCACCCCTACTCCTGTGCCACCCCCCTCCTGCCCTGCCCTGCCTCGTCCCCCCCACTGGCAGGCTGGGGTCACCCCCACTCCTGTGCCACCCCTCTCCTGCCCTGCCCTGCCTCATCCCCCCCACTGGCAGGCTGGGGTCACCCCCACTCCTGTTCCACCCCTCTGCTGCCCTGCCCTGCCTCGTCCCCCCCACTGGCAGGCTGGGGTCACCCCCACTCCTGTGCCACCTCTCTGCTGCCCTGCCCTGCCTCATCCCCCCCACTGGCAGGCTGGGGTCACCCCCACTCCTGTTCCACCCCTCTGCTGCCCTGCCCTGCCCTGCCCTGCGTCATCCCCCCCACTGGCAGACTGGGGTCACCCCCACTCCTGTTCCACCCCTCTGCTGCCCTGCCCTGCCCTGCGTCATCCCCCCCACTGGCAGGCTGGGGTCACCCCCACTCCTGTTCCACCCCTCTGCTGCCCTGCCCTGCCCTGCGTCATCCCCCCCACTGGCAGGCTGGGGTCACCCCCACTCCGGTGCCACCCCTCTGCTGCCCTGCCCTGCCTCGTCCCCCCCACTGGCAGGCTGGGGTCACCCCCACTCCTGTTCCACCCCTGTGCTGCCCTGCCCTGCCTTGTTCCCCCCACTGGCAGGCTGGGGTCACCCCCACTCCTGTGCCACCCCTCTGCTGCCCTGCCCTGCCTCATCCCCCCCCACTGGCAGGCTGGGGTCACCCCCACTCCTGTGCCACCCCTCTGCTGCCCTGCCCTGCCTCGTCCCCCCCACTGGCAGGCTGGGGTCACCCCCACTCCTGTGCCACCCCTCTGCTGCCCTGCCCTGCCTCGTCCCCCCCACTGGCAGACTGGGGTCACCCCCACTCCGGTGCCACCCCTCTGCTGCCCTGCCCTGCCTCATCCCCCCCACTGGCAGGCTGGGGTCACCCCCACTCCTGTGCCACCCCTCTGCTGCCCTGCCCTGCCTCGTCCCCCCCACTGGCAGGCTGGGGTCACCCCCACTCCTGTTCCACCCCTCTGCTGCCCTGCCTTGCCTCGTCCCCCCCACTGGCAGGCTGGGGTCACCCCCACTCCTGTGCCACCCCTCTGCTGCCCTGCCCTGCCTCGTCCCCCCCACTGGCAGGCTGGGGTCACCCCCACTCCTGTGCCACCCCTCTGCTGCCCTGCCCTGCCCTGCCCTGCGTCATCCCCCCCACTGGCAGACTGGGGTCACCCCCACTCCTGTTCCACCCCTCTGCTGCCCTGCCCTGCCCTGCGTCATCCCCCCCACTGGCAGGCTGGGGTCACCCCCACTCCTGTTCCACCCCTCTGCTGCCCTGCCCTGCCCTGCGTCATCCCCCCCACTGGCAGGCTGGGGTCACCCCCACTCCTGTTCCACCCCTGTGCTGCCCTGCCCTGCCTTGTTCCCCCCACTGGCAGGCTGGGGTCACCCCCACTCCTGTGCCACCCCTCTGCTGCCCTGCCCTGCCTCATCCCCCCCCACTGGCAGGCTGGGGTCACCCCCACTCCTGTGCCACCCCTCTCCTGCCCTGCCCTGCCCTGCCCCGTCCCCCCCACTGGCAGGCTGGGGTCACCCCCACTCCTGTGCCACCCCTCTGCTGCCCTGCCCTGCCTCGTCCCCCCCACTGGCAGGCTGGGGTCACCCCCACTCCTGTGCCACCCCTCTGCTGCCCTGCCCTGCCCTGCGTCATCCCCCCCACTGGCAGACTGGGGTCACCCCCACTCCGGTGCCACCCCTCTGCTGCCCTGCCCTGCCTCGTCCCCCCCACTGGCAGGCTGGGGTCACCCCCACTCCTGTTCCACCCCTGTGCTGCCCTGCCCTGCCTTGTTCCCCCCACTGGCAGGCTGGGGTCACCCCCACTCCTGTGCCACCCCTCTGCTGCCCTGCCCTGCCTCATCCCCCCCCACTGGCAGGCTGGGGTCACCCCCACTCCTGTGCCACCCCTCTGCTGCCCTGCCCTGCCTCGTCCCCCCCACTGGCAGGCTGGGGTCACCCCCACTCCTGTGCCACCCCTCTGCTGCCCTGCCCTGCCTCGTCCCCCCCCCACTGGCAGGCTGAGGTCACCCCCACTCCTGTTCCACCCCTTTGCTGCCCTACCCTGCCTCGTACCCCCCCCCCCACTGGCAGGCTGGGGTCACCCCCACTCCTGTTCCACCCCTCTGCTGCCCTGCCCTGCCTCGTCCCCCCCCCCCCACTGGCAGGCTGGGGTCACCCCCACTCCTGTTCCACCCCTCTCCTGCCCTGCCCTGCCTCGTCCCCCCCACTGGCAGACTGGGGTCACCCCCACTCCTGTGCCACCCCTCTGCTGCCCTGCCCTGCCTTGTCCCCCCCACTGGCAGGCTGGGGTCACCCCCACTCCTGTTCCACCCCTCTGCTGCCCTGCCCTGCCTCGTCCCCCCCACTGGCAGGCTGGGGTCACCCCCACTCCTGTGCCACCCCTCTGCTGCCCTGCCCTGCCTCGTCCCCCCCACTGGCAGGCTGGGGTCACCCCCACTCCTGTGCCACCCCTCTGCTGCCCTGCCCTGCCTCGTCCCCCCCACTGGCAGGCTGGGGTCACCCCCACTCCTGTACCACCCCTCTGCTGCCCTGCCCTGCCTCATCCCCCCCACTGGCAGGCTGGGGTCACCCCCACTCCTGTTCCACCCCTCTGCTGCCCTGCCCTGCCCTGCGTCATCCCCCCCACTGGCAGACTGGGGTCACCCCCACTCCGGTGCCACCCCTCTGCTGCCCTGCCCTGCCTCGTCCCCCCCACTGGCAGGCTGGGGTCACCCCCACTCCTGTGCCACCCCTCTGCTGCCCTGCCCTGCCTCGTCCCCCCCCACTGGCAGGCTGGGGTCACCCCCACTCCTGTTCCACCCCTCTGCTGCCCTGCCTTGCCCCCCCCACTGGCAGGCTGGGGTCACCCCCACTCCTGTTCCACCCCTCTGCTGCCCTGCCCTGCCTCGTCCCCCCCACTGGCAGGCTGGGGTCACCCCCACTCCTGTGCCACCCCTCTGCTGCCCTGCCCTGCGTCATCCCCCCCACTGGCAGACTGGGGTCACCCCCACTCCGGTGCCACCCCTCTGCTGCCCTGCCCTGCCTCGTCCCCCCCACTGGCAGGCTGGGGTCACCCCCACTCCTGTTTCACCCCTCTGCTGCCCTGCCCTGCCTTGTCCCCCCCACTGGGAGGCTGGGGTCACCCCCACTCCTGTTCCACCCCTCTGCTGCCCTGCCCTGCCTCGTCCCCCCCACTGGCAGGCTGGGGTCACCCCCACTCCTGTGCCACCCCTCTGCTGCCCTGCCCTGCCTCGTCCCCCCCACTGGCAGGCTGGGGTCACCCCCACTCCTGTGCCACCCCTCTGCTGCCCTGCCCTGCCTCGTCCCCCCCCCCCACTGGCAGGCTGGGGTCACCCCCACTCCTGTAGCACCCCTCTGCTGCCCTGCCCTGCCTCATCCCCCCCACTGGCAGGCTGGGGTCACCCCCACTCCTGTTCCACCCCTCTGCTGCCCTGCCCTGCCTCGTCCCCCCCCACTGGCAGGCTGAGGTCACCCCCACTCCTGTTCCACCCCTCTGCTGCCCTGCCCTGCGTCATCCCCCCCATTGGCAGGCTGGGGTCACCCCCACTCCTGTTCCACCCCTCTGCTGCCCTGCCCTGCCCTGCCTCATCCCCCCCACTGGCAGGCTGGGGTCACCCCCACTCCTGTGCCACCCCTCTGCTGCCCTGCCCTGCCTCGTCCCCCCCACTGGCAGGCTGGGGTCACCCCCACTCCTGTTCCACCCCTCTGCTGCCCTGCCCTGCCCTGCCTCGTCCCCCCCCACTGGCAGGCTGAGGTCACCCCCACTCCTGTTCCACCCCTCTGCTGCCCTGCCCTGCCTCATCCCCCACACTGGCAGGCTGGGGTCACCCCCACTCCTGTTCCACCCCTCTGCTGCCCTGCCCTGCCTCGTCCCCCCCACTAGCAGGCTGGGGTCACCCCCACTCCTGTTCCACCCCTCTGCTGCCCTGCCCTGCCTCATCCCCCCCACTGGCAGGCTGGGGTCACCCCCACTCCTGTGCCACCCCTCTGCTGCCCTGCCCTGCCTCATCCCCCCCACTGGCAGGCTGGGGGGAAGCACAGCGAGGCGGCCCCCGCTCTCATTGGTCCCCTGGCTGGGTCACTCTGCTTGTGCCCACACATTGGGGGTGTTACCGCGTGCCCCCCCCCCCCCCCTCGGTCTCAAAGCCAATGGCTGAAGCAGGGATGAAGCTATTGATGAAAATGTCCCCAGAGCTGAGCCCTGCGGGACACTCGCGCTGCGCCCTTCCCGCCCCACGGCCAGCGCCGGGGCTGTGTCTAGACGCCAGCGCGCGAGTGACGATGCGGATCGGTCCAAGGGGAAGCCTTTTGACCGCTCCCTTACGCCTCATGACCCGCGTCCTGGCCCGCGGCACAGCCCGGCGCCCATTTCTATTGGAATGAAGCCGGGGATGGTGAAATCCCCGCTCCATTGACCATGTCGGGGAGCCTGTTTAACATGCCCTGACCCCCGACCCTGGGCACTACGGCCCGGCAGCTCGGCACCACCTCACTGGGTAACGTTAGTGTCACGAGCTTCACTGAGCCAAGACAGCCCCTGCCAGCCCCTCCCCGTGCACAAGGCATGAACCGTGGCAGCTCTCCGGGGGTGCTCGCGACGGCTCATTTCTGTGTCTGTGGGCTCTCCGGGGGATGCTCGCGACGGCTCATTTCTGTCTGTGGGCTCTCCGGGGGGTGCTCGCGACGGCTCATTTCTGTGTCTGTGGGCTCTCCAGGGGTGCTCGCGACGGCTCATTTCTGTGTCTGTGGGCTCTCCGGGGGGTGCTCGCGACGGCTCATTTCTGTGTCTGTGGGCTCTCCGGGGGTGCTCGCGACGGCTCATTTCTGTGTCTGTGGGCTCTCCGGGGGATGCTCGCGACGGCTCATTTCTGTGTCTGTGGGCTCTCCGGGGGGTGCTCGCGACGGCTCATTTCTGTGTCTGTGGGCTCTCCGGGGGGTGCTCGCGACGGCTCATTTCTGTGTCTGTGGGCTCTCCGGGGGTGCTCGCGACGGCTCATTTCTGTGTCTGTGGGCTCTCCGGGGGTGCTCGCGACGGCTCATTTCTGTGTCTGTGGGCTCTCCGGGGACCCAAAGGAACGGCCTGATCTCCCGTTGTCTAGCCCGGCCGGGCAATGGCCCTTTTCCAGTGCCCGGGAACCTCCGCCCCCCCCGAGGCTTCCCAACGAGAACGGCTGCCGGCTCAGAGACCTGGGCCATCTCCCCGCGCCGTCCGGGCGCATCTCGCCAGCCCACGGTCGCTGGGGGGCGTCTCATTCACCCCCGCAACTCGTGTGCTTTGCCTAGTTCTGCCCTTACCCCCCCCTCATTTTCACGCCCACTCACTAGTGTAACTGTCCGGTCGCACGAGCGGGCTGTTGAAACCAAACCCAAGATTTCATTGAGCATTTCAGCCACTTCCACGTTTTCCGTTGTTCCACCCTCCCTGAACGGGCCCCTGCACTTCGGTCTGTTCTATTGCAGGGCTGCTCCGCGTGGGACCCGGGGGCCGGGGCTACTCACAGCTCATGCCGAGGGCTGCAGCTTAAGTGTGGTTGCGTGTACATGCAAATATCCATGCAAATATATGCAAATAGCTTCTGTCACACCGCGGGGCATGAATACAAAGATTAAGCCTGCGGCCAGCGTGAGCCAATCAGCACCTCCCCGTTTCTGCCCACGAGGCTAAGCAGCCAGCACTTCCCCCAAGGCCCCGGCACGCCCGGCCCCTCCTCTCTGGGCTAGAAACCCCCCCACCAGGTGTCTGGGAGTTGAACCCCTCCCATTACCAAGGCAACAGAAGATTGTTGTGATTTGCTGACTTGTGCTGGTGAGTTGTACACGGCCGTGTGACGTACCTGCCTCTCTCTGCGGAGAGCCGGCATCAGCTGCTGCCCCTTTGAAACTCAGAGGCGGCGTTTCAAAGGGGCAGCCGCTGCTCAGCTGATCCCCGGCTCCGCTGTGTGGTGGCTGCCCCTGGAAGTACCCGATCCCCGGCTCCGCTGGGTGGTGGCTGCCCCCGGAGGTACCCCTTCTCCCCCCTTTGCAGCCTCTGTCTGATGGAGGCAGTGGGGGGGGGATCCACTAGTCGACTGGTCCTTGACATCCTCAGACCCTCTGTCCATGCAATACCCAGGCTGTGCTCTACCCACACGTGGCTAGCGAGGGGAGGCCTGACCGAGGGAGCAGCCTTGAGAAGCCAGAGGCAGAGCGACCAGGGGAGCGAGGGGGACGGGGGCTGCAGACAGGGGAGTTCAAGAGGCAGATTGATGGGGGAGGGCTGCTCTGCGTGGCACAAGCCGCACTGGGGCTCCAGCCACGCGGGGTACAGGGGGCAACACGCCTCAGAGCCCCTCCCCCGCATGGCCAGAGCGCCAGCGCCGAGCTGCCCTGTTGCAGGGGGCGGGAGGGAGCCCGGAGCATCCCAGCCTGAGGGCCGGGGGGCCCCATCCCCGCCTTACAGGGACCTCAGCATTCAACTGGGCAGCCCCAGCGCCTGGCTCCCAGCGGGGACGCTCCCCGGAATCGGCCTGGGTGTGGGCCGGCGAGGGGTCACTGGCATCGGGAGCAGGGATTTCCCAGCAGGCCGTGCGACCCGGGTTTCTGTGTCCCAGAGTTCAGTGCGGTTCTGGGCTCGGACTTGCCCTGCACACGGATGGAGGGATGCGCACGCGGGGAGGGGAGCGCGGGGGGGGCTCCTGGGGGCGTCGTTCCCCTTCTCTGCTGGTCGCTTTGGTTGAAGCAGAGACAGCTGGAGAGGGGCGGGGGGAGGTTTTCCTGAGTCTGCGGGGCTGGATATTACGCCCTCAGGAAGGCAGGGCTGGAACGACACACACAAGGTAGCAAGTGCTCTCAGAGAGTCACACAAAGAATTGCTGTGGTAGAACCACAGAGCCACAGGGCTGGCAGAGACCTGAGAATGTCAAGTCCAGCCCCCTGCCCTAGGCAGGACCAATCCCACCTAAATCAACCCGGCCAGGGCTGTGTCAAGCCGAGACTTCAACACCTCTAGGGATGGAGACTCCCCCCTCCCCAGGGAACCCAGCCCAGCGCTTCCCCGCCCGCCTAGGGAAATCGTTTTTCCTAATGTCCAACTGTGGCGGGGTGGCCCCCGCCGAGACCGGAAGGCGGGGCTTGGCAGCGCGGGGGCAGATCGCCGCGCAGAGCCCGGGGAGTGGCAGCGCCCACAACAAGCGGCAGCACGGGGAGGCATCGCCCGGGGACCGGGGGCCGGTTAAAGGGACGTCACTAGTGACGACACCCCTCTGAGACCCAGAAGTGACGCGAGGGAATGGCGTCTGGCAGGACGCCGACCCAGGGGGCCGGGGAGGGACGTCAGGAGGGACGTCATCACTCCAGGCCCGGCAGGCGATTCACATGGGAACCCCGGGCTGGCGGAAGGGAGAGGAAGGAGCCAGCAAGCGGAGCCAGAGACCTTGGGTGAGGTGTAACCCTGGGTCCCCTGGCTACGGCAGCGCTAGGGAAGAAGCGGGCCAGGGCGGGGGCATGGACCCTGAGAGCAGGGGAGTCTAGGGGTTTCGACCCCCTCCGCTAGGACGGGCGTGAGTCCGTCCCTTAGGGCCCTGGGTCAGGGTTCGGAGCGAGGGTGGGCCCGAACCCCCTTCCCTAATTCGTCCCCTTACCGGGCTATCGTAGCCCGAGCCGGTGGGGAAGGAGCAACCATTATCGCCGAACGGAGTGTAAAGCGGGAAATGTAATAAATTTACCGACTCCAACGATACACGAGTGGGTGTGTCAGGGTAACCGGGGGACCGGACACGAGGGATCCCCGTCCACCAACCCAGACCTCCCCCCCTGCAACTAGAGCCCATTGCTCCTTGTTCTGCCACCTGCTCCCACTGAGACCAGCCTCTCTCCAGCCTCTTTGGAACCCTCCTGCAGAGAGCTGCGGCTGCTCTCAAATCCCCCCTCACTCTGCTCTTCTGCAGACTGAACAGACCCAAACCCCTCAGCCTCTCCTCGTAGGTCATAAGTGTTTCTGAGCAGTAGCTGGTAAAACAAAACCAAATCGGAGAGTGACAGGCGCTGCACAGAATAATTCATAGAATCATAGAGCACTAGGCCTGGAAGGGACCTCGAGAGCCATCAAGTCCAGTCCCCGGCCCCCATGGCAGGACCCAGCACTGACTAGACCAGCCCTGAGAGACATTTATCCAACCTGCTCCTAAATATCCCCAGAGACGGGGATTCCACAGCCTCCCTGGGCAACTTATCCCAGGGTTTGACCCCCCTGACAGGCAGGAACTTTTTCCTAATGTCCAACCTCAACCTCCCTTGCTGCAGTTTAAGCCCATTGCTTCTTGTTCTATCCTCAGAGGCCAAGATGAACAAGTTTTCTCCCTCCTCCTTGTGACACCCTTTTAGATACCTGAAAACTGCTCTCATGTCCCCCTCAATCTTCTCTTTTCTAAACTAAACAAACCCAATTCTTTCAGCCTTCCCTCACAGCTCATGTTCTCTAGACCTTTCATCATTCTCACTGCTCTTCTCTGGACCCTCTCCAATTTCTCCACATCTTTCTTGAAATGCGGTGCCCACAACTGGACACAACACTCCAACTGAGGCCTAACCAGCGCAGAGTAGAGCGGACGAATGACTTCTCATGTCTTGCTCACAACACACCTGTTCATGCAGCCCAGAATCATGTTTGCTTTCTTTGCAACGGCATCACACTGCTGACTCTCATTCAACTTGTGGTCCACTCTAAGCCCTAGATCCCTTTCTGCCGTACTCCTTCCCAGACAGTCACTTCCCATTCTGTATGTGTGAAACTGATTGTTCCTTCCTAAGTGGAGCACTTTGCATTTGTCTTTATTAAACTTCATCCTGTTTACCTCAGACCATTTCTCCAATTTGTCCAGGTCATTTTGAATTCTGACCCATCCTCCAGAGCAGTCGCAACCCCGCCCAGCTTGATATCATCTGCAAACTTAATAAGCGAACTTTCTATGCCAATATCTAAATGGTTGATGAAAATATTGAACAGAGCCGGTTCCATAACAGACCCCTGCGGAACCCCACTTGTTAAAATTGCAAGTGACAGCAATAGCATTTGCAAGGAGCAAAACTACAATGAGAGTGGGATAGAGGGACGGGAGGGCAACTCAGTGATTCGCAGGCAGCAGACAACACAAATGTGCGAACTGTGAGGAGATTCCTGTCCTGTCTTAGCCCCTTTTAAAATGTACTAAGCAAGACTTCTCCCTAGCAAGGCAGTGTCTCCAGCGTAGTGCCCGTGGGTGCCATGGCGCCCGCCGGGGCATTTATGTGCACCCCCAGAGTGATTGGGGCGGCCCTGCCCAGGCGTGCGGAGCATGCGTGGCTCTGCTCCTGGGCGCGCAGTGTGTGAGCGGCCCTGCCCCTGGGTGCCTGGCAGCCCCAAAAGGTTGGGGACCACTATAGGAAGGGAAGGGAGAAGGGCAGAGGCTCTGCAGCCCTACTGAGCATGCTCAGTGCCTCCCCCGAGTAAAGGATAAAAGAGCAGGTTTAAGCAAATGAAGAAGCCCCCCTGGCCGGGACACTCTGCGATGGTGCCTCGCTCCCAGGGGGTGACTGTCCGTACCCCTCTGCCCTGCCTGTACCGGGGATGGATCTCCCCTTAGCCCCAGCCCTGAGTTTACCCTGGCCCCGAATCTAAGCCGCTTCCCCGCCCCCCAGTCAGCTTTCACCCCCCTCCTCGGTTTAGCCCCTTTTCTCCGTTTTTAACCCCTTGGAAAAGTAAGGAAGCAGAAAAGTTATAGAGTGGGCAGAGCGAAGGGCAGTGGCTTCAACAGAGACACTGGGCATGCTCAGTGCTTCCGCGCATGCGCATTGCCCCATAAGTCTTCTCAAGTAACAATCTCGAAGGTAGCAGCCCGTAGCGGGGGGGGGGTCTCCGGGGGGGGGGGGGGGGGGGCCCGGGGTGTCACTTACCCCAGACGCGCACAAACACCGCGGCGGTGACTTTGTTGGGCGGAGCGTCCATCCACAGCGAGTAGTTCCCGGTGTCACTGAGCGTCACCCCCGCGATGTGCAGGGCGCAGCCCGGCCCCCCTGTCTCCCGCCCCGTGTGCGCCGGGCCGATGCTCGGAGCAGACGGTGCCGACGGGTAGTAAGTGAGGATCCGTCCGGGCTCATCAGAGGTTTCTGATCGGAACCAGGCGCAGCTCAGCACGTTCTGCGGAGGATCCTGCAGGGCCAGGCTGACGCCCCCTCCCACAGCGGGGCTCGGCGGGCTGAGGACGATGGTCCCTGGGGGCCGGGTGCTCTGGGCCGGCGCCGGCTGCAGGCAGGAGCCCAGGACGGAGGCTGCGGGGGGAGCCCAGATACTAACGGTGCCCCTCACCCCCGACCTGCCCCCCCGCTTTCCTCTGCCCCCCCTCGGGCAGCCCTTCGTGTCCCCTGCCCCGCCCCTCCCCTCCCCTCCCCTCCCCCGACCGCCCCGTCTTAGCTGCCAGGGCCCCTCGCCAGGAGCCTTTGCTGCAGCGGGCGGGGGCAGGGGGCTCTGGCAGGGCAGCCCCGACTTCCCCTCCCAGCTCGACCCGCCCGCTCCCCCGCGGCCTGGAGCAGGAACCAGTGGGGGGGGGGGGCAGAACCCACCTCGGGAGGGAATCCTCGGACCTCCCCCCCACCCCCACCCCCACCCCCCCCCGCGCCCTGGGGTCCCCGTAGCTCAGCCCCGCTGCTTCACCGGACACCGGCTCGTGCCCCGGACACCTGGGTCCCCCCCGCTCTGACCTGCCAGGAGAACCCGGGCCCAAGGGCCGCCCGGCCGGGGGGGGCCTCGCTCCATCGCCCGTCGCTGCCGCGGGACGCGCCCGGTGTCAGACGCCTGGTCCCAGCGGGGCGAAGGGCAGAGCGGGGCGGGGGGAGGAAGCCCCGCCCCTGCCCAGCTCAGCGCAGGCACCGGGTCCGGCCCCTTTCCTGCAACCGCCCTGGCCGGGCAGCGACCCGGACCCGGACCAGGGGCGGCTCCGGCCGCGGCTCAGCCCCCCTGGCGGGGAGGGAGGGGGTGTTCTGCTCAGCGGAGTGGCCCGGGCCGCAGGATCTGCGGGACTCACCGCCGCGGGGCCCTGCCAGGGGTTCATCCCCGGCATTCGCCGTGCGGGTCCTGATGCCCCGGCCGCTCTGTGGGGCGCCTCGCCCGGCCCCTGTGACTGAGCCTGCTCCTGGTCCCCGCCTCCTCCCCTCCTGTCACCCTGTGCCCAGCCCGCGGCTCGGCCCCGCTCCTGGGTCCCGGGCTCTGTCTGCCTGGGGCACCCTGGCGCCTGACACCCTGATGCGCTTTTTCAGGGGGATAAGGCAACACGCCACATTTATTGATCACACAGAGAATAATTAACACTTATCATATGCATATGATATATATATAAGTCACTCATGCACTCACACACACACTCCGTCTTGTTGTTACCAACGAGTTGCTCCCCCTCACTGCACTGGCCAGGTGAGTTAGATGGGGGAGGGGTGGAGCCGGGCTTCTGCTGATCCGGATCGATGCTCCGATGGTGACAAGACGAAACCCGGGGTCCCTCTCCAAGACAACTCACTTTTCTAGCAGCATCCCTCTCATATGCAAATATATCCCAGATTCAAACTCTGGGTCTGTGTCCTTTGGTCCCTTTGTGCTGCAGAGAGGGTGTTTTCCAAAGAAGGTGCCTGCTTCTAATCCCCAAGGCCCTCAGTATGTCTGCTCTTCTTTCTTGAGCCCCCTTGACACCTTGGGTCTGGCTTCTACCCCCTTTTCAACTGGTGTAGCTCTCTGGAGGTGCTTGGCTCCCAAGTGTTACTCATTCACACCTCGTTCATTCAACTGGGCAATTGATTACAGAGTGGGGGGAGAGAGTGGGGGGGGGGAATCTTATTCTGCTACAAGTTTTCTATGTAGGGTTCTAATACAAAGTGACAAGGTTCTATGGAGAGGCACAATGCAGCAATATATAATACATAGATTTATCTACAGGGTGAGCTGGTCTGAGAGGGGAATTGACTCCAGCGAAGAGTCCTCTCCGGTCCCAGGGAACAGGCCCACCAGGGGATCCTCCCCCTGCTCCTCCCAGGGCTTACACACGGCCAGCACCAAGTTCTCCCTGTCCCAGTACGGCTTCATCATGTTAACATGATACACCCGCCGGCCGCGCGTCCGGCCCGTCAGCTCCACCACGTAGTTCACCTCGTTCAGCTGCTTAACCACCTTGAAGGGGCCGTCCCAGGCGGCTTGCAGCTTGTTCTTCCGCACGGGATCAGGACCATCACCTGGTCCCCGGTAGCGTAGGCGCGGTCCCGTGCATTGCGGTCGTACCAGACCTTCTGCTTCCTCTGGGCCCTGCTCAGGTTCTCTCTGGCCAGGCCCATGAGCTCGGCAAGTCTTTCCCGGAACGTCAGGACGTATTCCACGACCGGCTCACCCTCCGGGGACACCTTCCCCTCCCACTCGTCTTTCAGTAAGTCCAGGGGGCCCCTCACTCGCCTCCCATATAACAGCTCGAACGGCGAGAACCCCGTGGACTCCTGGGGCACTTCCCTGTACACAAACAGCACGTGGGATAGGTACTTGTCCCAGTCCTGCGGGTGTTTGTGCATAAAGGTCCGTAGCATCTGCTTCAGAGTCCCATTGAACCTCTCCACCAACCCGTTGGTCTGGGGGTGATACGCCGAGGCCCAGGTGTGTTGCACCCCACTCTTCTCCCACAAGCACCGGAGCAGGGCCGACATGAAGTTGGATCCCTGGTCCGTGAGAACCTCCTGGGGAAACCCCACCCTGCTGAAAATGGTCAGCAGTGCGTCTGCCACCGTGTCTGCCTCGATGGAGGGCAGGGCCACGGCCTCGGGGTAGCGGGTGGCGAAGTCCACCACCACCAGGATGTATTTCTTCCCTGTCCGGGTCGCTCTGCTGAAGGGCCCCACAATATCCATCGCCACCTTCTGGAAAGGCTCCTCTATGATGGGCAGGGGTCTCAACGCAGCTTTCTTCCTGTCTTGGGCCTTCCCCACTCGTTGGCAGGAGTCGCAGGACCGGCAGTACCGCTGGACAGCTGCAAACATCCCCGGCCAGTAGAAGTTTTGGAGCAGCCTCAGTCGCGTGCGCCGGATCCCCTGGTGTCCCGAGAACGGGATGTCATGGGCCAGGTGTAGCAGCTTGTGGCGATACCTTTGGGGAACCACCAGCTGCCGCTGGAGCCCCCACTTGCCTACCGTCCCGGGGGAAAGCCATTCCCGGTACAGAAATCCCCTCTCCCACCGGAACTTCTCCTGGCAATCTCCTCCTAGGGGTTGAGCGGCACCCAGGTCAGCCCGGTCCCTCAGGGCCTGCAGGGAGGGATCCGCTCGCACCTCCGCCTGGAATTCAGCGGCTGAGGCTGGGACAGGGCCGTGGTTCCCCCCACTGCCTAGGTCCAACTCTAGGGGTACGTCTACACTACAGCGCTAGTTCGAACTAACTTAGTTCGAATTAGTTAATTTGAACTAAGCTACTTCGAACTAACGCATCTAGAACTAAAAACTAGTTCGAATTAGCGTTTTGCTAGTTCGAACTAGCAAGTCCACATTGAGTGGACTCTGAACAGGGCTTAAGGATGGCCGGAAGCAGTGCCGGCAGGGCATAAAAGGAGGACTTAGAGCATGGAGATGCTGTCTCAGGCTAGCCGAGGGCTGCGCTTAAAGGGTCCCGACCCCCACCCCGGACAGACAGTTCTCAGGGGTGCCCCGCTTGCAAAGAAGTTCTGGCTTGGAGTGCCCTGAGTGCCCACACTGGGCACATCACACCACTCGGCCATCAGCCCGGCTGCACTTGCCACAGGCTGCCATCTGGGGAGAGGGAGTAATTGGGGGGCTGCAGGAGAGCTTCCACCCCCAGAAGCCCGCAGAGCCAGCCCAGTCCTCCCCATCGGGGGCTCGTACCCCATTCCTCCCTCACCTCCTTCCACTTACCCTTCCTTAGCCCCCCTTCTTATTGATGTACAAAATAAAGATAATGTTTCTTCCAACATTGACTCTGTCTTTATTGAAAAAAAACTGGGGGAGACTGGGAAAAGGAGGTGGGAGAGGGGAAGAGAAAGGCTGGGAGAGGGGAGGGCAACTAACATGATCAGGGGTTGGGAACAGGTCCCAGATGAAGAAAGGCTACAGAGACTGGGACTGTTCAGCTTAGAAAAGAGGAGACGGAGGGGGGACAGGATAGAGGTCTCTAAAAGCAGGGGTTGGGTGGAGAGGGTGCATTCAGAAAAGTTCTTCCTGAGTTCCCATAAAGAAGGACTAGAGGACACCAAAGGAAAGGAATGGGTAGCAGGCTTGAAACTAGTAAGAGAAAGTTGTTCTTCTTGACAAGGCAAATAGTTAACCTGTGGAACTCCTTGCTGCAGGAGGCTGTGAAGGCTACAACTAGAACAGAGTTTAAAGGGAAGTGAGATAAAGTGATGGAGGTTGGGTCCATGGAGTCCTATTAGCCAGGGGGTAGGAGTGGTGTCCCTGCCCAAAGTTTGTGGAAGGCTGGAGATGGATGGCACGAGACAAATGGCTTGGTCACTGTCTTCGGTCCATCCCCTCCAGGGTCCCTAGGGTTGGCCGCTGTTGGCAGACAGGCTACTGGGCTAGATGGACCTTTGGTCTGACCCAGGACGGCCATTGTAAGCTCAGGGCTCAGGGTCGGGGGTCTCAGTGGACCCCCTTGATTTTCATGCACACCTGCTCCTGGGTGGCCAGGCTGGCAGCTCTCCTGCCCTAGACGGCCACTTTCCTGTGCCTAGTGCGGAGATCGTGGACGAGGTCCACGATGTCCGCACTAGCCCAGGAAGGTGCCCGCCTCTTGCGGTCCAGGGCAAGCTCCCGGGAGCCGCCAGCCTGGTCCCGGCACGAGGGTGTGGGCTGGGGGGCATCGGGTGGGTGGCTCTGTGCCGTGCCAGGTGCAGGGTCTGCTAGCTGGGTGCTGGCAGGCTTGCACCTGGCACGGGCACCATAGCCAGCCCGTGCCCCTTTAAGGGGTCCGGGGCCGGGAGGGGGGCATAGAGTTTCCCTGGTGTTGGCCAGAGTGGCCACCAGGGAAACCTGGGGAGGGCTAGCCTCCCACTAGTTCGAACTAAAGGGCTACACAGCCCTTAATTCGAACTAGCTAGTTCGAACTAGGCGTTAGTCCTCGTAAAATGAGGTTTTCCTAGTTCGAACTAAGCGCTCCGCTAGTTCGATTCAAATTCGAACTAGCGGAGCGCTAGTGTAGCACCTTTTAAAGTTAGTTCGAACTAACTTTGTAGTGTAGACAGACCCTAGGTCTGCTGGGACGGGGCCCTGGGCCCCCTGTTGGGGAACCTCCTCGAGTTCCGGGCCGCAAGCCCCTCGCTTGCTCTGGCTACGGGTGGTGACCAGCGTCCTGTGGGGTCCGTCTGGCCACCCCCCAGGTCACTCCCCATTAGCACGTCGGTGGGCAAGTGCGGGTGCACCCCCACTTCCTTGGGGCCCTCCTTGGCCTCCCATTTCAGATGCACCCTGGCTATGGGTACCTTAAACGGGGTGCCGTCTATGCCCCTCAGTGTCAGCTGTGTGGGGGGTACTACCCGGTCTGGGGCCACTATGTCGGGCCGGGCCAGTGTCACCTCTGCCCCCATGTCCCAGAAACCCGTCACCTTCCTACCATCCACCTCCAGGGGTATGAGGCAGTCTGTCCACAAGGGCCTCCCTGCCCCCACCCGGTGCACGGAGAAATCCGCCTCCCGAGGGTCAGGTCTCCCAGGGGAGGTGCACTGAGCATCCTTCCCCCCTCCCCGAGCGGAGGTTTGCCGGCCAGCCCCTGCCTCTGGGGCAGCCTGCCCTTCCTCCCGCCCCAGCCAGTTAACCCTGGAAAGTCCCAGGTCATGGGGCCTGTTCTTGTGCCTGGTGCATTGAGCCCTCTTGTGGCCTCGTTGCCCACAGCAATGGCAAGTTAGGTTCTGTGGGCCCATTCGGGTCGGCTCTGCCCGGGCCCTGGCTGGTTTTCTGGGGTATCGATGACTGGTCCTGGTCCCTGGGGCTCGCCTCGGAGGTGTCTCTCTCCGTTGCTCCGCCGAGAACCGGTCTCTGCGCGGTTCCCTCTCTCTCCGGGACTCCCGTTCACACCTGGACCGGCTCTCCGTGAACTCATCCGCCAGCCTCCCGGCCTCCTGGGGGTTCTCTGGTCTCCGGTCCTTGAGCCACAGCCTCAGTTTGGGTGGGCACGCTTCATAGAGCTGCTCCATCATGACCAGCTTGAGCAGCTTCTCTGCGGTCTGGGCTCCGACTCCAGACACCCACTTGCGGCAGTATTGCGCCAGGCGGGAGGCCAGGTCCACATAGGTCTCCCGTGGCTCCTTCTGCACCCCCCGGAACTTCTTCCTGTATATCTTGGAGGTCAGCCCGAACTTGTGCAGGAGGGCCTCCTTGACTCGGTTGTAATCCCCTGGCTGTAGGTCCTCCAGCTGACTGAGCACTCCGGCCGCCTCCTGGCTCAGTGCGGGGATGAGCTCCTGCAGCCAGTCAGCTGGGGAGACCCATTGCAGCCCACAGGCCCTCTCAAAGGAGCTGAGGAACCCGTCTATGTCGCTCATGTCCTTCAATTGGGCCACAGTGAGCCTCTCCAAGCGTCTGGCAGTCCTGGGACCCTGGGGCCCATCCACACTTGGTGCAGCCGGTGCCCCGCCGGTTCTCCGCTCTGCCATGGCCAGCTCATGCTGTCGCTGCTTCTCTCGGTCCTCTACTTCCAATTCCTTGATCCGCACCTGGATCTCCAGCCGCCGTAGCTCCGCTGGGCTGGCCCCTGCCCTAGATGAGCTATTACTTGCAAGCCTCCCGGGAGATGCTGTCTCATCTCTCCGTTGGGTTCCAGCGCTCCTCCCCCTCTCTGAGCCTGACACACTCTCAGGGGGGGTCTGGCTGCTTCCCCTGGGGACAAGATCCTGGCCCTGTGGCTGGTCATTCTCTTCCAGCTGGGCAATCAGCTGGGCCTTGGTTGCTTTCCACACAGGCAAGCCCCTCTCTCTGCACAGCCCCACCAGCTCTGCCTTCAAGAGTCAGGCGTAGGCCATCTGCCCGCTGGGCCCCTCGGTGCAGACTCACCAGTCTAGTGCTGCAGCGCCCAACGATTCCCAGGAACCGCTTCGCTCCGTCTCCAGCACGCCTGGCTCCAGGGCTCTTGCTTCTACGGCGCCTTGTCGCTCGCCGCTGGGAGCTCCATCCACGGGGTGCAGTGCATCCCACTTCTGACACCAGTGTGACGGCGCGTTGGGGTTCCCCCGCCTCCTGCGCCCCCAAAAGGCATGAACAGACTCCCCCAGCCAGTAGAATAGAGGGAGTTTATTGCTTCTCCAGGATACAGCACAGCACAGATGTCATCAGGTTACAGGGCAGGCCTAAGATGCCTCAGCCCCCCCTTGATCTGGGGGGGGGGGGGTGTCTCGGCTTCTAAACCCCCCAGTCTGTTGCTGAGGCTGCTTCCTCCATGCTCCCAGACAGAAACTAACCAACTCTCTTCCAGCCCTGCCCCCCAGCCAGGGGCGGTATTCCCCCTTCCTTTGTTTCTCTCCCTGGGGGGTAGCTGCTCAGACAGGTTGAGAGACCCTCTTTGCATAGTGACTCAACCCCTGTCCTTCTGGGCCCGGTACTGACGGCAGCCAGTGGGGTTACCACAGACCCATAGAAACCAGCAAGTTCCCCCCCACTACGTCACAGTGATCACCTAGCCAAGAGAGGAAGGAGCATCTCCGCGGGAAGGCTTGCAAACCTAGTGAGGAGGCTTTAAACTAGGTTCGTTGGGGGATGGTGACCAAAACCCGGAGGGGAGAAGGAAAGTCGGATACCGGGAAGAAATGCAGAGAGGAACGAGCAACGAAGGAGGACCCCTGATTGGGATGGAGAAGATAGGGCAATCAACTGGTTATCTGAGGTGTTTGTACACTAATGCGAGAAGCCTGGGCAACAAACAGGAAGAACTGGAGGCCCTGGCCCAGTCCAAGAAATATGATTTAATTGGGATAACAGAGACCTGGTGTGACGGCGTGTTGGGGGTTCCCCGTCTCCTGCACCCCGAAATGGCACAAACAGACTGCACCAGCCAGTGGAATAGAGGAAGTTTATTGCCTCTCCAGGATACAGCATAGCACAGATGTAGTCTGGTCACAGAACTGGGCTAGGATGCCTCAGGCCCCCTTGAGTTGGGGGGAGACTGGGCCCCTAAACCCCAGCTCCTCTCCCTAGGCTGTCTCCTCCATGCTCTCCCACAGTAACAACTAAATTCCCTTGCAGCCCTGCCCCCCAGTCCAGGGCAGCATTCACCTTCCTTTGTTCCTCTCCATGGGGGGTGTCTGGCCACTGGTTCGACAAGTTTGGCCTTATCTCTGCCTAGCGAGATTTTCCCTGCTGGGTCTTGCTCCAGACAGCAGGGGTCACCACAGCCCAGCAAGTACCCCCACTACGTCACACCTGGTGGGATGACTCGCATGACTGGAGCGCTGTCATGGAAGGGTACAGTGATAGAAATGCAGCCGTGTTAGTCTGGTGCAGCTGAAACAAAACACAGGACTATGTAGGGCTTTAAAGACTAACAAGATGGTTTATTAGATGATGAGCTTTCGTGGGCCAGACCCACTTCCTCAGATCAAATAGTGGAAGAAAAGTATCACAACCATATATACCAAAGGATACAATTAAAAAAAAGGAATGAATTATATGAATTATAAGATCCAGAACACATATTCCTGCGCATCCAGAAATATAATCTATGCTATCATGTGCCGAAAGTGTCCGTCTGCTTTGTACATTGGACAAACGTCTCAGACACTTCGCCAAAGGATCAATGCCCACAAAACAGATATTAGACAAGATCACAAAGAGAAAACAGTTTCTTGCTATTTCAACCAGAAAGCATTTCCGGAAAAACCCTGCCAGTGTAGACGTATCCCCAGGCTCAGCCTCCCAGGGAGAGACAAAGGGAGGGGGGCGAGACCAGCACCTGGCTGGGGGCAGGGCTGGAGGAGAGTTTTAGTTTCTGGCTGGTATCATGGAGGAAGCAGCCTAAGCAATGGGCTGGGATTTAGGGGCCCAGGCTCCCCCATCTCAAGGGGGCTGAGGCATCCTAGGCCTGCCCTGGAACCAGATCCCATCTGTGCTGTGCTGTGTCCGGGAGAAGCGATAAACTCCCCTGCTCTACTGGCTGGGGGGTCTGTTCGTGCCACTACGGGGGTGCAGGATAAGGGGAAACCCCAACGTGGCGTCACACCTGGATATTAGGAAAAACAATTTCCCTAGGTGGGCGGTGAAGCACTGGGCTGGGCTCCCTAGGGAGGGGGTGGAGTCTCCATCCCTAGAGGTGTTTAAGTCTCTGCTGGACAAAGCCCTGGCTGGGTTGATTGAGTTGGGATTGGTCCTGCCTTGGGCAGGGGGCTGGACTTGATGCCTCCTGAGGTCTCTGCCAGCCCTGTGGTTCTATGCAGGAGAGTTCCAGTGGGGCAGGGAGGTGGGGGCGGGGAGGGGGAGAAATTGGCAGCAGGAAGGATTCAGCTGCATCCAAGAGCACAAGCAGCACCCGGACAGAATTGGTCACCTCCCCCAGCCCCGTCAGAGTGACCCCAGTAAATGAGCACACACCAGGGTAATGGGCAAAGCTGGCACCAGGGGGTATGTGACACCGATTCCTACACCCCTTCGTGGGCGGGGGCAGGGATCCGAACCCGCCCCGAATTCCAGGCCCCTGCGGCCGAGGGCGCCTGGCACCAGTGACGAGTTTCCCTCAATACAGATTCCCAGGGGGTGCTCTGTGCTCCCACGGAAACGCTCCCGAGAGGCAGCCGCACCCCCGGGCTCTGGGCGCAGCGCGCTGGGAGCTGCCGGTGGCTCCCTCCAAGGCGTTCCCCCCCCCCCGCGCCGTTCTCTGCCTCCTCTCGGCCCCAACGAGCCGGGAAGCGTCGTCCGGTCCCCGGGCCCAGCAGGCGGCTCCTCCCCCGGGACAGGCGCTGGGGAAGCCTGTCGGCGCCTCCCTGGCACCCGGCCACGTGTGGCCTGCAGCCTCCAGCCAGCTCAGCCCCACTGGCCGAGAGCAGAGACCGAGGGGTGTGATTGCCCTGGTGCTGGTGCACGTCACACCGGCACTGCAGGTGCACACGGGGGCGGGGGAGGGCTGCTCAGCTGGAGACATGTTCCCTGTAGTGATGCCGAGGGGCAGGGCAGGGGGAGCCCCCCCCCCCCCGAGAGTGAGTCACCACCGCGCCCAGGGGCCTGGGGCTGCCAGGCGGAGCCGCTCACACGCCTACCCCAGGGCAGCCAGACTCACACTCAGCTGCCCCTCCCAGCCCTGCAGCCGGCGCCCTGTGCCCTGGGTGCTGGGAACAGGTGTGGCCTGTTCACCCCCCTCCCCCGCTCAGGTTACGGAAGTGTCAGCAACTCTCAGCATCACCTGGCTGTTGGGGCAGCGCCCAGGGAAACTGAGGCACGGGCGGGGTGACTGGAGGACAAGGGGAATAAAGTCCCACACTCTGCAGTTCGTCGCTGGCTGGGCTGGGGCGGCTGGGCCCCACTGGGCCAGGGGCCATGGGCTGGGCAGGCGGGTGCCCAGAGAAGGGGAACGGCTGGATAACAGCCCTGCACAACGGGGCCCAGTCAGGGCGGGCGAGGGGCTAGGCGGAAACACGCCCACCAGGAGGGGTCGGCAGGCCCGGGGGAGGGGGGGTGACCCAGGCTAGGTGGGGCCTCGACCTCCGGCCGGGCGGGACACAAAGAATCTGACACTTGCCATATTTTCCTGCCCACTGGCTGCGACTCAGTTTCCCCTCTTGCTGAGCCTGGGCCCTGCTGCAGTGGAGGTTCATTGGCCCAGCCAGGGTGCTGGGGGGCAACGAGCTCTCTGATTGTCTCTGCCCCGAGCAGATTTTTCCCACCCACGTGAGGAATAATTGTAACGTGCACCGAGGCCCGTGGGAACGTGCACCACCCGGGGAAACACACACCCTGCTGTGGGCCCTGCGCATCGGTGGGTGGCTCCTGAGTCTCCCCTGCGTGTTGCACGAGTGCCCGGCTCACAGGGCATGTGCTGGGGGCGCCAGGCTGGCCTGGCCCAGCTTCCCGGCCCCTCGGAGGTGCCGGCTGGTTGGCAGAGGCTGCCCGGAGCTGCTGCCTGGGGGCGTCTGTGCCAGGGCCTGGGCTCAGCCGGGCCAGCTTGGGAGCTCTGGGGGGGGGGACCCCAGGGCCTGGCCCAGCAGGGGCCCTGCCCGAGGGCCTGGTGACAGCCCGGGAAAGCCCCTGGGAAGCCCAGCCAGACCCGCTCACTGCCCCGCCCCCCGCGAGGGCAGCTGCCTGGCAGGCCTGGGGGCGCCGCCTCCCCGAGGTGCCGCCACATTTCCCCTGCCAAGAGCGCGGGGGCCGGGGGAGCAGCCGCACAGACCCGTCCTGGGCTGGGGCCGGGGGCAGGGCCGGGACTCGTGGGTCCTCCCCCAGCGCGGGGAGAGGGGGCAGTGGGGGCTGGTGGTTAGAGCTGGGGGTGGAGCCGGTGGGAACACGGACGAGTCCTTCTCTGGGTCCCTCAAGGAGCTTCACTAGAAACTCAGATTTACTAGAAACTCCCCCCCCCCCCAGGCCTGGTCCCCCCGCCCGGAGCCCTGGCTCCCCGCCCCATTCAGCCTGGTTCCCCCCCCCCCCCAGCCCCGCTACATGGAGCCCTGGCTCCCCCCCCCGAATCCGCCCCCCCCCCGGCCTGGTTCCCCCCCGGCGTCCGGACAGGAAGAAAAACCCGTTTGTGCCGCAGGTTTGTTTAGCGCCGATGCAGGAAAGTGACAAAGGAAACGGAGAGAAACCTCCCCCCTCCTCCCCCCCCCAACCGCCCCAGGGTGTAGCCTCGCCCCCCCCGTGAGGGCTGAGTCCCTGGCCAGGCTGGCTGGGGGGGGGGGGGAGGACCAGGGGGCCAGGCCCGGGGAAGTTGCCTCAGTCAGGCAGGGCAGGAATCCCCCTTCCTGCCCCCCAAACACTCCCCTCCCGGCACGGGGCAGGGGGCTCACACGCCTCGCCCTGAGGGGCCGGACAGACGGACCCAGACAGACAGGCCTGGCCACTGCCGGTGTGGGGGGGGCTTCCCGGTGTGAATCCCACAGGGAGGGGCTGACCCCGCCCCCCAGCTCTTGCAGGGGCCCGGACGCCTGGGTCCCCCACGACCCCCGGGGACTCCCGCCCACCCCCGGGGCGCAGGCTGCTGGGGAGCGTGTCTGGGTGGGTGCAGCGCCCGGACCCCTGGGCCCCCCCAGTGCGGGAGCAGGCCGGGGACGGACACGGATGGGGGGGGCTGCCCAGCGCCCGGACCCCTGGGCCCCCCCAGTGCGGGAGCAGGCCGGGGACGGACGCGGCTGGGGGGGGCTGCCCAGCGCCCGGTCCCCTGGGTCCCCCCAGTGCGGGAGCAGGCCGGGGACGGACGCGGCTGGGGGGGGCTGCCCAGCGCCCGGTCCCCTGGGCCCCCCCAGTGCGGGAGCAGGCCGGGGACGGACGCGGCTGGGGGGGGCTGCCCAGCGCCCGGACCCCTGGGCCCCCCCAGTGCGGGAGCAGGCCGGGGACGGACGCGGCTGGGGGGGGCTGCCCAGCGCCCGGACCCCTGGGCCCCCCCAGTGCGGGAGCAGGCCGGGGACGGACGCGGCTGGGGGGGGCTGCCCAGCGCCCGGACCCCTGGGCCCCCCCAGTGCGGGAGCAGGCCGGGGACGGACGCGGCTGGGGGGGGCTGCCCAGCGCCCGGACCCCTGGGCCCCCCCAGTGCGGGAGCAGGCCGGGGACGGACGCGGCTGGGGGGAGCTGCCCAGCGCCCGGTCCCCTGGGTCCCTGGCAGGGCCAGCGTGGAACAGGCGTCACCGGGGGACTCTGCCCCGCGAACGGCCTTGGGCGGCTTCCTCATCGCGGGGACCTGCCCCGCCCGGCTGTGAGGGGGAGGGGCAGGCGGCGCCAGGGGAGCCACGAACCTGGAGATTGGGGGGGGCAGGTTTGGCTCCTCCATGCTGCCGCGGGGGCCCCTCCCCCTCCCCCTCCCCCAGCCCCAGGCATGAGCTGGTGCCCACAGGCCTGCGTGGGGGGGGGGGGGAGACGCAGGGAGATTTATGGGGGGAGGGGAAGGGGAAGTGGGGGGCTGGATGGGGAGGGGAGGGTGAATGGGGAAGGAGGCTGCCTGTGTGATAAGGGAGGGGAAGCAGAAGTGGGGGGCTGGGTGGGGGAGGGTGGATGGGGGAGGGGAGGGGCCAGCCTATGGGCTAAGGGAGGGGAAGGGGAAGTGGGGGCTGGGTAGGGAGGAGTGGGTCCATGGGGGAGGGTTCTGACTGTGTGGTAAGTCTCACACCCCCAGACTTTGGGTGCACGCGCCCCCCCCCCCCCCCGACAGGGTAGAACCGCAGGCCAGTTCTTGCCACACCAGCGACTGCGGCTTTTCCTGCCACGTCCTCAGGGCGCTGACGGGAGGCCGGGTAGATGGGCCCTTGGTCTGAGCCAGGAGGGCTGGGCCGTCCCAGGCCAGACAGCCCCGCGTCTCGCTTGTGCCCCACCCGCCAGCCCGGTCCTGCCAGCGCCACCCCAGGGGTGACAGGCCCCTACCCCACTCAGAGCCGACCCCCAGCCAGCGCAGGGGAGCCCCGATCCGGAATCTCCCGGGGAGCTGCGGAGGCTGGAGCGGGAGCTGGAGCGGGAGGAGCAGAGGCTGCTGGACAGGCAGGGAGCGAGAGGACCGGAGTGGGAGCTGGAGGATAGACGGGCCAAGGGGGCCTGTCCAGGTCAGTGGGGAAGGGCTCCGCCTACCCGGAGGGGGCCAGCGTGCTGGGGGAGGGGACCGGGGCCAGCACTTCCAGGGACGGGTACAACCCAGTGGGGCTGGAGCAGCCGTGGGACATTTGCCCCCCCAGACCTCAAGGGGCAGCTGGCCGACCCGCAGCCCCAAGGCTGCGCAGGGTGGGATGCGGGTGAGGCCAGCAGGTCAGGGACAGGCGACAGACCCACACCGGGGTGTCGCGAGGATCCCCCTGAAATGGGCCCAAGGAGGTGGGGTGCAGGATCAGCTGCCCACGGAGGTGCTAGTGGGAACCGATCTGGAGGGACCAGTGATGCTGAGCGGGTCCCACCAGGTCATGTAGCGCTGGGGAGAAGGGTCAAGGAGTTCGGAGCGCCTGGGGTTCTCGTCCCCCCGCCCGGCTGAGGGGAAGGGCCGGGCAGGGGTGGTCGACTGAGGCAGTAAGTGCGAGGTTGCGCAGGGGAGTCGCAGAGGGGGCTTCGGTTTCTTCGACCCGGGACTCCGTTCCGGGCACAGGGATTGCTAGGAAGAGACGGGACCCACCTAGCCAAGCGAGGAAGGAGCATCTCCGCGGGCGGCTTGCGCACTAGTGAGGAGGTTTGAACTAGGGTCGTCGGGGGACGGTGACCAAACCCCCAGGGGGGTGGGGAAGCCGGACACCGGGAGGAATCACAAGGAGGAATGAGCAAGGAAGAAGGACCCGATTGGGCTGGAGAGGGCGGGGCGATCAGCTGGTTCTCTAGCCCCGCCCCCCTGATTGGGATGGAGAGGGCGGGGCGATCAGCTGGTTCTCTAGCCCCGCCCCCCTGATTGGGATGGAGAGGACGGGTGATCAGCTGGTTCCCTAGTCCGGCCCGTGGGGCGGAGGAATCCCAGGCCTTGTTACAGGCTGGGGGCCGACTGGCTAGGCAGCAGTTCTGCAGAAAAGGACCTGGGGGTGCCAGTGGGTGAGAAGCTGGAGATGAGTCACTAGGGTGCCCTGGTAGCCACACTACACGGGGGCTGGTGCAGACACACCCTGAGGGATCCGTTGCTGGGTTCAAAGCTCCGTAACCCCCCTGCTGGGGGCTGGCTGGGAGTCGCTCTGGGCTGGGGAGCAGGCTGGGCTAGTCCCGTTCTGCGTCTCTTACAGCTGCCATCAGGTGCCCTCCATCAGTTGGCGTCCGGGGCAGCAGCCCAGCTCCCCCGCTTAGTCCAGCGCTGAATCCAGTGACCGGCAGTGTCTGAAGGCGAGGGCCTGGCAGACAGTCGTCTGAGTGTGTCTGTTAAATTGTCTCTGAAAAGAAGCCAGCCGGCCTTTACGGCAGCCGTCCTGCATGGTCTGTCTGTCTCTGGAAGGAAGAGGCCGGGCGTCTTCCATTGTCTGTGAATTGTTTCTAAGGACGTTGGGCTCCCTTTATGGCAAGTGCCTTCCTGGTTTTCCCTGGCGTGGGACCCTAACGAAGCAAAGAATAACTTCAGCTGAAGTCTGGTGGGAAGCGCCGGGTCCTTAGGGCAGCGCCACGTCACAGAGACCCACGGGAACTGGGCGAGAGAGACGCATCTACAGGTGGAAACTAGGGGCAATGTGAAAAGGAGAAAAGAAAAGCAATGTGTGTATGCCTACGTTACCCCGCTAGTTCGAACTAGGAGGGTAGTGTAGACAGACCCTGTGTGTGGAGAATGCTGAGTACGGATGTGCTGAGGGGCCTGTGATGCCGCTGCCCGGGTCTGAGGGTTACGGATTCCAGGGCTCTCCCACGAGGGGGTTCTGAAAGCAGGGGGGTCGGCGAACTCGGAACACGTGTGGAAGTGACGACTCCCCTTATTTCATGAGCTGCTGCTACGGCCTGACGCTCCAGACCCAGCAGCCCCTTCTCTGGTTTCCTATGAGCCGCTGAGCGGACAGGCAGTGGACAGGGTACGCCCGGTGACTAACATAGGTGGGCCGGTCTAAGCACACCCCGCCCCGCCGGAAGGCGTCCTGCGTACCACAGGTGCGGGCATCATGGACCAGGGACCTGTCCACTTTTGGCAGAGAAGGATTTAGTCAGGGGGCGCTGGGAAAGGAAAGTGCCAGCACCAAGGAAGTAGAAATAACATTGCCCCCCCCCCCCCGCATCAACAGAGCAAAAATCAAAGCCCTGAGGGGTGAGCGAAGCTCAGAAAAGCAAAAATCCCCCCCCCCCCCCCAGTGAGACGTAACTCGCAAGCAGCAGCACCGTGACTGGGCCTGTCCCGGCTCCCAGGGCCCGCCCACGCTTGGCCCCTCGGCTCCTGGGCAGAGCCCCCCCCAGTGCGGCAGCCCCTTCTCGGGGAGCCCCCCCCCGGCGGCAGAGACAGCCCTTTCCTGGGGCCACTCCAGTGCGGCGACCCTCTCCTGGGGGCCCCTCTCACCTGGGGGCCACCCCTCCGCCTCTGGGATGGCGCCTCTCAGAGCCTCCAGCTGCCTCCTCCACCATGAGCCCCTCGGGGGTCCCGTCCCTCTGTTCCCCTGGGGTCCCCCTCCCAGAGGGAGCAGGGCCCCCCGTTCTCTAGAGCAGAGCGACTCGCAGCCAGCACTGAACAGGCGGGTTTATTGGGCTTTGAACAGCAACAGGTCTCCAGGCCAGTCTCCTGGGCCTCAGCCCCCCGTCAGCCTCCCTGCAGCCAGGTGAGTCCTGCCCTCAGTCCCCAAAAACAACCACCCCAGGTCCTCGAGCAGCGACCCCATAGCCCCTCCCCCGCCCATTGGCTACTCCCAGGTAAGACGGTCGCCCGGGCCCCTCTTCTCCGGCTCCCTCCCCTCCCCATCCAATGTACCCCCCTCGCTGGGGTCAGCTGGGCCGGTTCCGGGTCCCCTCTGCTGCCCCTTGTCTGTGTCTGGTCTGAACTAGCCGTGTCCTCCGAGCAGGGTCGGGGTCATCAGGGTCCCACATACGCCTCCACCTCTGGGCTGCTGCTGGAACAACCAAGTGCCCCCCTTTGTCACATGAAACCAGTAACTGCTGGGCATTGAGCCCCCCTGTAACACCCCCCTTTGAGCCCCCAAACTCCCCCCTCCTCACAGCGACGAAATGCCCTGGGGAAGGAATTGGGTGGTGGTTTGTCAGAGCTACGCGGGGAGTTTCGATTAGAACATTTCTAATAGTGCTGGTGCTGTACTGGGGCTTCCAAAGTCAATTAAAACCCTGAAACTATTGAATGTAACCTGCTGGGTTAGAGAACCCCAACGGCAAGAGGGAGGAACTGGGGGGGTAAACTGAGGCAGTCCATGGTATCTTGCTGAGAACTGACAACTCAAATCCTAAATTGAAGGCTTGGGAACACAGCACGGGCAGTTAACTGGACCCTGCCTTCCCTGACAACCACAGTCCAACGGGGCTTTATCGAAGTGACGGGCTGAAGCTTTCACACGCTCTTCGTTACTGTCAGGTGTTAATGAAACGTGTCTGATACGAAGTTTCTATGGAGAAGAGGACAGAAGGGGTCTCTGAACACAAGGGACTTGATGAGACGGCTGGACACAAAGATCCATCTAAACACACACGATCTCTCTTGGGACTGAGATCTTTACACACTTTCTCTTAATACAAAGTTCTGTGGGAATGCTACAGAGATTGTCACACCTGGCTGCCCAGGGCAGTGCCGGGTCCTGGTCCCTGTGGGAGGACCGCAGGGAGGGATTCCTGGACTGGGAACAGACCGGCAGGGACAAACCGAATCCTGGGAGGGGAGGAGGCAGCTGGGGGTGCTCCAGGGGTCCCGCCGCGGGCTGCTGTTCCTGGCCCGCGAGATCCCCCTTGTGGGGCACCGAGGAATCCGGCCCCCAGGCAGAAGCTGCTGCAGAACTTTTACTGGCCGGGGTCTTTGACGCTGTTCACGGGATTGCCGGGCCCGTGACTCCTGCCGGGGGGGAGCCCAGGACAATTGCAAAGTGGGTCTGAGGCCCTGCCCATCACAGAGGAGCCTGCCAGAAGGGGGCGCTGGATCTAGGGGGCCCCTGGGCAGGGCGACCCGGCCGGGGAAGAAATACGCCCTGGGGGGTGGATTTGGCTACTTGCCACTCCAGGCCGTGGCTCTGCCCTCACTGGCTCTGCCCTCACGGTGGCAGACGCGCCGCTGGCCCTTTTCAGCAGGGGGGTTCCCCCAGGAGTCCTCATGGACCAGGGACCCCACTTCACGTGGGCCCCGCTCCGGTGCCTGTGGGAGACGTGCGGGGTCCATCCCCCATCTGGCGTACCCCATTCCGGGCCACTGGGGGACGTCTGCACTAGGTCGGTAGTTGGAGCTAGGTAGGCAAACGAGGGCAACCGGAGTTGCAAATGAAGCCCCGGATTTAAGTATCTCTGGTGTATTTGCATCTTCCCGGGTGCCGCCATTTTTAAATCCCCGTTAGTCCGAACTAACTGCCCGCGGCTCCATGCGGCTCCACGTGGCTCCATGCGGCTCCATGCGGCTCCATGCGGCTCCACGCGGCTCCACGCGGCTCCACGCGGCAGTTAAACGTTAATTCAAACTAACTCCTTAGTTGGAATTAACTGTTACTCCTCGTGGAATGAGACACCCTGGGAGAGCAGCCCGGGCCCTGGAGAGGGAGGCTGGGGACACACTGGCTCTTGGGGTGACCCAGCCCCCTCCTGTCCCTGGGCCCCCCCCGCGTGGTGCTGGTCCCCAAGAGGGGCGGAACAGTCCGGGTCTGCGTGGACTGTCGGGAACTCGGCGCCCTCCCCGCGCCCGATGCCGACCCATGGCCAGGGCTGACGGACCCCACACAAGGGGGGGCCGGTTCCTCACTGCCATGGACCTGCCCAAAGGGGACTGGCAGTTGCTGGGACCCGGAGGCCCGGGGGAAGTCGGCTCCATCACCCCACTGGGGCTCTTTGAGTTCCTGGTCCTGCCCTTTGGCCTCAGGGGCCCGGCCCCCTCCCAGCGCCTGGGGGGTCAGTTACTGGGGGGGGACTGGGCTTTGGCTTCTCTCGACGATCCCGTGTCTGTGGCCAGGCCTGGGAGGACCACGTGGCCGGGTGCAGAGGGGCCGGGCCGTCTCCCGGGGGCCGGGCTGACCGGAGGAGCCGGGAAGTGCAGGGTGGGGCTGGCCGAGGGGAGGTGTCTGGGCCACAAGGGGGGGAGCGGTCGGCCGGAGCCGGAGCCGGCCAAGGTGGGAGCCACCCGGGACTGGCCCCCCAGCCCAAGAGGCAGGCCCAGGCTCTCATGGGAGGGCCGGGTGCTACCGGAGGTTTGCGCCCCATTGTAGCGCCTGGCCGCTCCCCTGCCGGGGCTGTGCAGGACGGGACGGGCCGGGGGGGTCTGGACCCAGTGGAGCCGGGGGCTCTCGGGGCCTGAGCGAGGCCTCAGCCAGGGCCCGGTGCCGTCAGCCCGGACTGGAGCAAACCCGCCCTGGGCTCACGGAGCCTCCCGCACGGCCGGGTGCAAACTGACCCCAAGGGGCGCGACGCCCCAGCGCTACCTGAGCAGGGAGCTCTGCCCGGGAGCAGCACGGCGCGGCCAGAGAGCAGGCGCTGGGCCGGGGCCCTTGGAAAGCTGCAGCCCTGCCCGTGGGGGGGCCTCTCCCAGGGCGGCCGACCCCTCCCCAGACCTGGCTGCACCGGGCCCAGGGCCCGAGGCCGAGCGGCTGAGATGGAGCCTGGGAGGGTCCGTGCCAAGGGGGCGCCAGTGTCCCAGCCGGCGCCTGATCCCGGGGGGCTGAGCTGCCCCAGGCCCCTGGCGGAGCGACCCCCCTCAGTCCGGTCTGGAGGGGGAGGGGGGTGAGCAAGGGGGAGTTTTGGGGGGGTCAAGGGGAGGGCTCAGTGCTGGGATGTGATGGGGCGGGGGAGGAGATTGTCCTGGCAGAGACCAGCCCAGATCTGGAGTCGGTGTCTGGTGCCCTGGTGCCCCCGGCCCTCCTCAGAGCCCCCGGCCGGTTCCCACCAGACGCCAGACAAGGGGGTGCAGAGAGGAGACCCCAGCACCCTGCCCAGCTGGTCCCAGCGAGGGGGGAACATTGGGGGGAGGGGAGAAGAGGGGCCCAGGCGACCCTGTTACCTGCAGAGACACTGGCTGGGGGGGCTGTTGCTGGAGGTATTGGGGGCTCAGATTGGGATGGGGGGCAGAGCAGGCAGAGCCCCGGGCAGCAGGGGGGCTCAGCCATGCTGGGCTGGGGGGGCCCAGGCCGACAGGCCTGAGGGTTTGTCTACACTAGCCCCCTAGTTCGAACTAGGGAGGCTCGTGTCGGCGTTCGAAGTTGCAAATGAAGCCCAGGATTTAAACATCCCGCGCTTGACTTGCATCTTGCCGGCCGGTCGCCATTTTGAAATGTCACTAGTCCGGACTAACGGCCCGCGGCTGCACGCGCCAGGGACCCGCTAGTGCGATTAACGCCCCTAAATCCAGCTACCCGGTATTGCTCCTGCAAGGAGGTTTAAGGAGATTGGAACTGGGGGGCTGGTATAGACACTCCCGGAGGGGCCGTTGCTGGTCGCAGCCCCATAGCCCTCCTGGGGGGCTGGCCGGGGGTCGCTCTGGGCTGGGGAGCAGGCTGGGCTAGGCCCTTGGGAGGGGACCCCCAAGGGCTCACAGTGGAGTGGGGCATCAGGAGGCCCTGAGAGGCACTGTCCCGCAGGCGGAGGGGGACCCCCCCAGGTGAGAGGGGCCCCCCAAGAGAGGGTCGCCGCACTAGAGTGGCCCCTGGGAAAGGGCCATCTCACTGCCACCGGGCTGGAGGGGCCCCCTGGAGGGGGCTGCAGCACTGGAGGGGGGGACAGACGGGCCCAGCGTGGGCAGGGCTGGGAGCCAGGATTCCTGGGTTGTCCCCCCAGCTCTCCGGCCAGCGCCACCCCCGCCAGGGACCCGATGACGATCCCAGCGAGGGCCCCGGCAGAGAGACCCGAATCGGCACCCGGGGGAGGGGAATTTGGGGGAGAGATGGGGAGGGGTGTTACAGCCACCGTCCCCCCCACCCTCTGCCCCACAGCGCCCCCTAGTGCCCATTGGGGCAGCCCTGCCTGCCAGAGAAGAGCGCCCCCTGCTGAGCCCCAGGTACCTGCAGCTCAGGGCCCCCTAGAGCTGCACTGCCCCGTAGGGTGTGCAGAGTCCAGCTCCCTCCTGGGGACTCACCCGGCCCTGGCACCCGCACGGCGACCGACGCCCAGGCAGTGAGGCTGGTGCCCGAGTTGTGAGCCTGGCACTCGTACGTGCCCTGCTGAGCGCTGGTCGTGAGGGTCAAGGTGAAGCTGCTGCCGGTCTGGCCAGTGTCGGTGCCGTTGAGAGCCCAGCGATAGCTCGGGGCTGGGACGGAGTCGGCGACACACGTGAGGGTCAGAGGGGACCCCAGGGGCAGGAGGATGGGGCCTGGTGGGTCTATCCTGGCGGAGTCTGGCCCATCTAGACAGAGAGAGACGGGGCAGGAGACGGTGGCACCAGAGAGGGGTCTCTGGTGACCAAAGCCACACGCCCCACCCCAGAAGCAGCTGCATCTCGGTGGCCGGGCAGGGCCGGGGCTGAGGCTACTCACAGGTCACTGTCACGGGGCTGGGCTCGCTGCGCTTGGAGCTGACGGCGTTCCTGACCTCGCACTGGAAGGCGCCGGCGTCGCCCCGGGTGACGTTCAGCACCGTCAGGGTGTGGTTGTCGGGGGACAGCACCAGCCGCCGGCTGGGCCCAAGGGGCTCCCCGTCCCGGAGCCAGAGCCGGGTGTCGGCGCTGGGGGAGCTGTTACACGTGAGGGAGAAGGTCCCGTTCTCAGGCACCAGGGTCTGGTTGGGCGTCACCATGGGCCTGGGCAGCATTTCTGTGCGAGGAGCAGAGAGAGCGTCAGTGGGGGGAGCAGATGGACCCGGCCCCACCCCCAGGGGAACCCTCGGCCCCGGCTCTGCCCCACGGCCCCGTGGGGGACTCAGACCCAGCGCCCCGCCCACACTAGGGAGCTGTATCCAGCCAAACCCTCTGGCAGGGCTTGGGGGCAGTGGGGGGCTGGCAGCCAGCCCCCCCGGGCTCTATTCCCCACGCGAGGGGGGCAGGGGCATTGCAGGTAACACCACCCGCCACAGCAGCGCGGGGGAGGGTGTCACAGAGTGCGGGGGGGCCCCCGGGCCTTGCCCCCACCCGCAGCCAGAGGGGACTCTCAGGCGGCAGGTAGAAGAGAAGGTCTGTCGGGTCCCAGCACTTGTTACAGGAGCCAGGCCCAGCCAGCCCGGCCCGGCCGGGGGGTGGGGGGGCCCGGAGCCAGCGCAGTGGAATCCACCTCACAAAATAGCTGCCGTTTCGTGTAGGCGAGAGGGCCGCGTAGTGTGAAAGGGGAGGAAGTGAAACATTTGATCCCCAAAGAGAACGTCACGGTGCTGAGCGTGCCGAGGGCCAAGCATGTGCTAGAGGAGGAGCTGGAGCTGCGTTCGAAGGGAGAACACACTTCGCTGGGCTCTCGCTGTGCTGCAGCATGTCGGAATAAACTATCCTCCCGACCTTTTACTGAGTGGGAGGATCCCTTCGACCATTTGGAGGTTCCACCGAGATCCCAAACGTCAGCTCCCTGCCCCGGTGACGGACTGCCGTCCTGCAACCCGCTCAGAGCGCACGGCTGCAGGGAGGACACCAGCTTTGCTAGTTTCATAGTGTAGGGCCTGGGGGTCGGTCTTCGCCGCCTGGCGGGTGAGTTCCGACTACGGGATTTCTCCTACGTTTATTATCTTATGGGGAGTAGTTTATTGTTGTGTGTTATATGCAGGGCTCAGCCACGTGGGTCTGTGCATGCGCAGATCGCTCTGCGCCGGCTCTTCTGGGGTGTAATCTACTCGTCACGGGCAAGTCAGTACATTGCAGTCGGGCCCGGGTTAGATGTGTCTGTTCTGAACGCCAAGGCGCCACCCTGGCCTGCCCTCTAGGAGCAATCCAGTGACCGGCAGTGTCTGAAGGCGAGGGCCTGGCAGACAGTCGTCTGAGTGTGTCTGTTAAATTGTCTCTGAAAATAAGCCAGCCGGCCTTTACGGCAGCCGTCCTGCATGGTCTGTCTGTCTCTGGAAGGAAGAGGCCGGGCGTCTTCCATTGTCTGTGAATTGTTTCTAAGGACGTTGGGCTCCCTTTATGGCAAGTGCCTTCCTGGTTTTCCCTGGTGTGGGACCCTAACGAAGCAAAGAATAACTTCAGCTGAAGTGTGGTGGGAAGCGCCGGGTCCTTAGGGCAGCGCCACGTCACAGAGACCCACGGGAACTGGGCGAGAGACACGCATCTACAGGTGGAAACCAGGGGCAATGTGAAAAGGAGAAAAGAAAAGCAATGTGTGTGGAGAATGCTGAGTACGGATGTGCTGAGGGGCCTGTGATGCCGCTGCCCGGGTCTGAGGGTTACGGATTCCAGGGCTCTCCCACGAGGGGGTTCTGAAAGCAGGGGGGTCGGCGAACTCGGAACACGTGTGGAAGTGACGACTCCCCTTATTTCATGAGCTGCTGCTACGGCCTGACGCTCCAGACCCAGCAGCCCCTTCTCTGGTTTCCTATGAGCCGCTGAGCGGACAGGCAGTGGACAGGGTACGCCCGGTGACTAACATAGGTGGGGCCGGTCTAAGCACACCCCGCGCCGCCGGAAGGCGTCCTGCGTACCACAGGTGCGGGCATCATGGACCAGGGACCGCTTTTGGCAGAGAAGGATTTAATCAGGGGGCGCTGGGAAAGGAAAGTGCCAGCACCAAGGAAGTAGAAATAACATTGCCCCCCCCCCCGCATCAACAGAGCGAAAATCAAAGCCCTGAGGGGTGAGCGAAGCTCAGAAAAGCAAAAATCTCCCCCCCCCCCCCAGTGAGACGTAACTCGCAAGCAGCAGCACCGTGACTGGGCCTGTCCCGGCTCCCAGGGCCCTCCCACGCTTGGCCCCTCGGGTCCTGGGCAGAGCCCCCCCCCCCCAGTGCGGCAGCCCCTTCTCGGGGAGCCCCCCCCTCCGGCGGCAGAGACAGCCCTTTCCCGGGGCCACTCCAGTGCGGCGACCCTCTCCTGGGGGCCCCTCTCACCTGGGGGCCACCCCTCCGCCTCTGGGATGGCGCCTCTCAGAGCCTCCAGCCGCCTCCTCCACCATGAGCCCCTCGGGGGTCCCGTCCCTCTGTTCCCCTGGGGTCCCCCTCCCAGAGGGAGCAGGGCCCCCCGTTCTCTAGAGCAGAGCGACTCCCAGCCAGCACCGAACAGGCGGGTTTATTGGGCTTTGAACAGCAACAGGTCTCCAGGCCAGTCTCCTGGGCCCCAGCCCCCCGTCAGCCTCCCTGCAGCCAGGTGAGTCCTGCCCTCAGTCCCCAAAAACAACCACCCCAGGTCCTCGAGCAGCGCCCCCCATAGCCCCTCCCCCGCCCATTGGCTACTCCCAGGTAAGATGGTCGCCTGGGCCTCTCTTCTCCGGCTCCCTCCCCGCCCCCCCAATGTTCCCCCCTCGCTGGGGTCAGCTGGGCCGGTTCCGGGTCCCCTCTTCAGCCCCTTGTCTGTGTCTGGTCTGAACTAGCCGTGTCCTCCGAGCAGGGTCGGGGTCATCAGGGTCCCACATACGCCTCCACCTCTGGGCTGCTGTCTGGAACAACCAAGTGCCCCCCTTTGTCACATGAAACCAGTAACTGCTGGGCACTGAGCCCCCCTGTAACACCCCCCTTTGAGCCCCCAAACTCCCCCCTCCTCACAGCGACGAAATGCCCTGGGGAAGGAATTGGGTGGTGGTTTGTCAGAGCTACGCGGGGAGTTTCGATTAGAACATTTCTAATAGTGCTGGTGCTGTACTGGGGCTTCCAAAGTCAATTAAAACCCTGAAACTATTGAATGTAACCTGCTGGGTTAGAGAACCCCAACGGCAAGAGGGAGGAACTGGGGGGAGGGGTAAACTGAGGCAGTCCATGGTATCTTGCTGAGAACTGACAACTCAAATCCTAAATTGAAGGCTTGGGAACACAGCACGGGCAGTTAACTGGACCCTGCCTTCCCTGACAACCACAGTCCAACGGGGCTTTATCGAAGTGACGGGCTGAAGCTTTCACACGCTCTTCGTTACTGTCAGGTGTTAATGAAACGTGTTCGGGCTCTTTACTCCCGGTAAAGGAAGCGTTTCCCAAGGACCCCGAGCAACCTTCGCACCCGTTAGAACCAGGAGCCTGGTTCTAAAGGTCCAGCAGTGAAAGACGCTCTAGCCCCACGTTGGGAAGGCCCTGACCAGGTTTTGCTAGCCACCACCACTGCTGCAGTGCCCGTCTGGACCCGTGGCTCTCACTGCAGAGAGACCCCTCCGCCTCGAGAGGAGTCCACCTGACTACTGAGAAGTCTCCCTCCTTCCGGCCCTGCTTTCCCTCCGCTGCACAGCAAGAGTTAAGTACGAGAGGAAGGTCTGGCCACCTCTCCCCTGTACACGAGCAGCATTGCCAGGCCTTCCATATCCGCCGGAAGAGCAAAGTATTACAGGCGATGTGCTGGGAACCTCACCCCTGCACACTAACAGCATTGCCAGGCCTTCCATATCCGCCGGAAGAGCAAAGTATTACAGGCGATGTGCTGGGAACCTCACCCCTGTTCACTAGCAGCATTGCCAGGCCTTCCATATCCGCCGGAAGAGCAAAGTATTACAGGCGATGTGCTGGGAACCTCACCCCTGCACACTAACAGCATTGCCAGGCCTTCCATATCCGCCGGAAGAGCAAAGTATTACAGGCGATGTGCTGGGAACCTCACCCCTGTTCACTAGCAGCATTGCCAGGCCTTCCATATCCGCCGGAAGAGCAAAGTATTACAGGCGATGTGCTGGGAACCTCTCCCCTGTACACTAACAGCATTGCCAGGCCTTCCATATCCGCCGGAAGAGCAAAGTATTACAGGCGATGTGCTGGGAACCTCACCCCTGTTCACTAACAGCATTGCCAGGCCTTCCATATCCGCCGGAAGAGCAAAGTATTACAGGCGATGTGCTGGGAACCTCACCCCTGCACACTAACAGCATTGCCAGGCCTTCCATATCCGCCGGAAGAGCAAAGTATTACAGGCGATGTGCTGGGAACCTCACCCCTGCACACTAACAGCATTGCCAGGCCTTCCATATCCGCCGGAAGAGCAAAGTATTACAGGCGATGTGCTGGGAACCTCTCCCCTGTACACTAGCAGCATTGCCAGGCCTTCCATATCCGCCGGAAGAGCAAAGTATTACAGGCGATGTGCTGGGAACCTCTCCCCTGTTCACTAGCAGCATTGCCAGGCCTTCCATATCCGCCGGAAGAGCAAAGTATTACAGGCGATGTGCTGGGAACCTCACCCCTGCACACTAACAGCATTGCCAGGCCTTCCATATCCGCCAGAAGAGCAAAGTATTACAGGCGATGTGCTGGGAACCTCTCCCCTGTACACTAACAGCATTGCCAGGCCTTCCATATCCGCCGGAAGAGCAAAGTATTACAGGCGATGTGCTGGGAACCTCTCCCCTGTACACTAACAGCATTGCCAGGCCTTCCATATCCGCCGGAAGAGCAAAGTATTACAGGCGATGTGCTGGGAACCTCACCCCTGCACACTAACAGCATTGCCAGGCCTTCCATATCCGCCGGAAGAGCAAAGTATTACAGGCGATGTGCTGGGAACCTCTCCCCTGTACACTAGCAGCATTGCCAGGCCTTCCATATCCGCCGGAAGAGCAAAGTATTACAGGCGATGTGCTGGGAACCTCTCCCCTGTTCACTAGCAGCATTGCCAGGCCTTCCATATCCGCCGGAAGAGCAAAGTATTACAGGCGATGTGCTGGGAACCTCACCCCTGCACACTAACAGCATTGCCAGGCCTTCCATATCCGCCGGAAGAGCAAAGTATTACAGGCGATGTGCTGGGAACCTCTCCCCTGTACACTAACAGCATTGCCAGGCCTTCCATATCCGCCGGAAGAGCAAAGTATTACAGGCGATGTGCTGGGAACCTCTCCCCTGTTCACTAGCAGCATTGCCAGGCCTTCCATATCCGCCAGAAGAGCAAAGTATTACAGGCGATGTGCTGGGAACCTCTCCCCTGTACACTAACAGCATTGCCAGGCCTTCCATATCCGCCGGAAGAGCAAAGTATTACAGGCGATGTGCTGGGAACCTCACCCCTGTTCACTAGCAGCATTGCCAGGCCTTCCATATCCGCCGGAAGAGCAAAGTATTACAGGCGATGTGCTGGGAACCTCTCCCCTGTTAACTAGCAGCATTGCCAGGCCTTCCATATCCGCCGGAAGAGCAAAGTATTACAGGCGATGTGCTGGGAACCTCTCCCCTGTACACTAACAGCATTGCCAGGCCTTCCATATCCGCCGGAAGAGCAAAGTATTACAGGCGATGTGCTGGGAACCTCTCCCCTGTACACTAACAGCATTGCCAGGCCTTCCATATCCGCCGGAAGAGCAAAGTATTACAGGCGATGTGCTGGGAACCTCTCCCCTGTTCACTAGCAGCATTGCCAGGCCTTCCATATCCGCCAGAAGAGCAAAGTATTACAGGCGATGTGCTGGGAACCTCACCCCTGTTCACTAACAGCATTGCCAGGCCTTCCATATCCGCCGGAAGAGCAAAGTATTACAGGCGATGTGCTGGGAACCTCACCCCTGTACACTAACAGCATTGCCAGGCCTTCCATATCCGCCGGAAGAGCAAAGTATTACAGGCGATGTGCTGGGAACCTCTCCCCTGTACACGAGCAGCATTGCCAGGCCTTCCATATCCGCCGGAAGAGCAAAGTATTACAGGCGATGTGCTGGGAACCTCACCCCTGTACACGAGCAGCATTGCCAGGCCTTCCATATCCGCCGGAAGAGCAAAGTATTACAGGCGATGTGCTGGGAACCTCTCCCCTGCTCACTAGCAGCATTGCCAGGCCTTCCATATCCGCCGGAAGAGCAAAGTATTACAGGCGATGTGCGGGGAACCTCTCCCCTGTACACTAACAGCATTGCCAGGCCTTCCATATCCGCCGGAAGAGCAAAGTATTACAGGCGATGTGCTGGGAACCTCTCCCCTGCTCACTAGCAGCATTGCCAGGCCTTCCATATCCGCCGGAAGAGCAAAGTATTACAGGCGATGTGCTGGGAACCTCTCCCCTGTTCACTAACAGCATTGCCAGGCCTTCCATATCCGCCGGAAGAGCAAAGTATTACAGGCGATGTGCTGGGAACCTCTCCCCTGTTCACTAACAGCATTGCCAGGCCTTCCATATCCGCCGGAAGAGCAAAGTATTACAGGCGATGTGCTGGGAACCTCACCCCTGCACACTAGCAGCATTGCCAGGCCTTCCATATCTGCCGGAAGAGCAAAGTATTACAGGCGATGTGCTGGGAACCTCACCCCTGTACACTAACAGCATTGCCAGGCCTTCCATATCCGCCGGAAGAGCAAAGTATTACAGGCGATGTGCTGGGAACCTCTCCCCTGTACACTAACAGCATTGCCAGGCCTTCCATATCCGCCGGAAGAGCAAAGTATTACAGGCGATGTGCTGGGAACCTCTCCCCTGTACACTAACAGCATTGCCAGGCCTTCCATATCCGCCGGAAGAGCAAAGTATTACAGGCGATGTGCTGGGAACCTCTCCCCTGTACACTAACAGCATTGCCAGGCCTTCCATATCCGCCGGAAGAGCAAAGTATTACAGGCGATGTGCTGGGAACCTCACCCCTGTACACTAACAGCATTGCCAGGCCTTCCATATCCGCCGGAAGAGCAAAGTATTACAGGCGATGTGCTGGGAACCTCTCCCCTGCACACTAACAGCATTGCCAGGCCTTCCATATCCGCCGGAAGAGCAAAGTATTACAGGCGATGTGCTGGGAACCTCTCCCCTGTACACTAACAGCATTGCCAGGCCTTCCATATCCGCCGGAAGAGCAAAGTATTACAGGCGATGTGCTGGGAACCTCACCCCTGTACACTAACAGCATTGCCAGGCCTTCCATATCCGCCGGAAGAGCAAAGTATTACAGGCGATGTGCTGGGAACCTCTCCCCTGTACACTAACAGCATTGCCAGGCCTTCCATATCCGCCGGAAGAGCAAAGTATTACAGGCGATGTGCTGGGAACCTCACCCCTGCACACTAACAGCATTGCCAGGCCTTCCATATCCGCCGGAAGAGCAAAGTATTACAGGCGATGTGCTGGGAACCTCTCCCCTGTTCACTAGCAGCATTGCCAGGCCTTCCATATCCGCCGGAAGAGCAAAGTATTACAGGCGATGTGCTGGGAACCTCACCCCTGTTCACTAACAGCATTGCCAGGCCTTCCATATCCGCCGGAAGAGCAAAGTATTACAGGCGATGTGCTGGGAACCTCTCCCCTGTTCACTAACAGCATTGCCAGGCCTTCCATATCCGCCGGAAGAGCAAAGTATTACAGGCGATGTGCTGGGAACCTCTCCCCTGTTCACTAACAGCATTGCCAGGCCTTCCATATCCGCCAGAAGAGCAAAGTATTACAGGCGATGTGCTGGGAACCTCACCCCTGTTCACTAACAGCATTGCCAGGCCTTCCATATCCGCCGGAAGAGCAAAGTATTACAGGCGATGTGCTGGGAACCTCACCCCTGTACACTAACAGCATTGCCAGGCCTTCCATATCCGCCGGAAGAGCAAAGTATTACAGGCGATGTGCTGGGAACCTCACCCCTGTACACTAGCAGCATTGCCAGGCCTTCCATATCCGCCGGAAGAGCAAAGTATTACAGGCGATGTGCTGGGAACCTCTCCCCTGTTCACTAACAGCATTGCCAGGCCTTCCATATCCGCCGGAAGAGCAAAGTATTACAGGCGATGTGCTGGGAACCTCACCCCTGTTCACTAGCAGCATTGCCAGGCCTTCCATATCCGCCGGAAGAGCAAAGTATTACAGGCGATGTGCTGGGAACCTCTCCCCTGTTCACTAACAGCATTGCCAGGCCTTCCATATCCGCCGGAAGAGCAAAGTATTACAGGCGATGTGCTGGGAACCTCTCCCCTGTACACTAACAGCATTGCCAGGCCTTCCATATCCGCCGGAAGAGCAAAGTATTACAGGCGATGTGCTGGGAACCTCACCCCTGTACACTAACAGCATTGCCAGGCCTTCCATATCCGCCGGAAGAGCAAAGTATTACAGGCGATGTGCTGGGAACCTCTCCCCTGTACACTAACAGCATTGCCAGGCCTTCCATATCCGCCGGAAGAGCAAAGTATTACAGGCGATGTGCTGGGAACCTCTCCCCTGTACACTAACAGCATTGCCAGGCCTTCCATATCCGCCGGAAGAGCAAAGTATTACAGGCGATGTGCTGGGAACCTCTCCCCTGTACACGAGCAGCATTGCCAGGCCTTCCATATCCGCCGGAAGAGCAAAGTATTACAGGCGATGTGCTGGGAACCTCTCCCCTGTTCACTAACAGCATTGCCAGGCCTTCCATATCCGCCGGAAGAGCAAAGTATTACAGGCGATGTGCTGGGAACCTCTCCCCTGTTCACTAACAGCATTGCCAGGCCTTCCATATCCGCCAGAAGAGCAAAGTATTACAGGCGATGTGCTGGGAACCTCTCCCCTGTACACTAACAGCATTGCCAGGCCTTCCATATCCGCCGGAAGAGCAAAGTATTACAGGCGATGTGCTGGGAACCTCTCCCCTGTACACTAACAGCATTGCCAGGCCTTCCATATCCGCCGGAAGAGCAAAGTATTACAGGCGATGTGCTGGGAACCTCTCCCCTGTACACGAGCAGCATTGCCAGGCCTTCCATATCCGCCGGAAGAGCAAAGTATTACAGGCGATGTGCTGGGAACCTCTCCCCTGTTCACTAACAGCATTGCCAGGCCTTCCATATCCACCGGAAGAGCAAAGTATTACAGGCGATGTGCTGGGAACCTCACCCCTGTACACTAACAGCATTGCCAGGCCTTCCATATCCACCGGAAGAGCAAAGTATTACAGGCGATGTGCTGGGAACCTCTCCCCTGTTCACTAACAGCATTGCCAGGCCTTCCATATCCACCGGAAGAGCAAAGTATTACAGGCGATGTGCTGGGAACCTCTCCCCTGTTCACTAACAGCATTGCCAGGCCTTCCATATCCGCCGGAAGAGCAAAGTATTACAGGCGATGTGCTGGGAACCTCTCCCCTGTTCACTAACAGCATTGCCAGGCCTTCCATATCCACCGGAAGAGCAAAGTATTACAGGCGATGTGCTGGGAACCTCACCCCTGCACGATACTGAACCACGACTGTCGGGAAAGGAGGAGGCGTGTCGGCGCGGAAGCCCAGAGATTTCTGACTTCAAAAGGACATTAAGAACTGACCTTGGTGAAAGTGCAGTATTGTATATTGGCAAGGAGAAACGTGTGGGTGTGGTTTGGGTTTCTTTCAGGATCTGGACTCTGTGCTTATGGACAGATACCATCAGCATGTACTGCCCTCCCTCATTGGTTTTTAGATGCAATTAATCCTTAGATTCCAAATAATCTTTCAGTGGATTATCTTAGTGCCTGACTGCTTCCAAAACCTGCTTTCACTCCTACCAGAGGTTTAGAAAATCTCTGAATTACAAGATCAAATTCATATACTCCAAAGTATTTACCGAATTGAGGAACAGGCTTCCATACAGTCTATAGAGCATCTCTCTTGTGTATTCATTACGATTTATTGTGTTATGTTACTAACGTTATAAAACAGCCCCATCATAGAATTATAGTAGGGACATTAATGAGTTTATTGCTTTTGCTTATTTTAGAATTGTCTATTGCTGTAATTTTACTAATGTATTATGCATTGTTTATGTTAGCTGAATGCTATATTAGCTGCTGTATGAGAAAAACTGAACCGTTTGCAACGGGAAAACAAGTGTACCAAGTGCTGCTGAAGTATGAAGAGAAACAGACGGAATGCAGGATGTTGTAAATGGTATGACGGCAATTGAAATGGAGCCATGAAATGGAAAGTAATGTTGTCCTTAAAGGACAAAAGGGGGGAATTGTGGAATCCATCTTGGAAGATCGCTGCCATTGTATGTAGGGAAGAAGGTCACGTAGTTTGAAAGTGTGGGAAAGTGAAACACTTTATGGTAAAAGAAAACGGAATCATGCTGAGAGTTTGCCCAGCCCCAAGCATGCGCTAGCGACAGTCTGTTACGTAGCTCCTACTAGAAGAGGAATTGTAGCTGTATTGGAAGGGAGAACACACTTTGGTGGGTTCTCGCTGTGCTGCAGCATTTCTAAATAAACTATTCTCCGGCCCTTTTACTGAGTGTGAGGCTCGTTTCGACAGCACCCTGAACCCCCCCGTGTCCTCTGCTAACCGAGACCCTCTCCCATCCTCAGCAACCAATCCCAGTCTGCCAGCAGCCCCACCCCTCTTCTGTCCTGTGCCCCGGAATGGTGTCACCAGGTTACTCCCCTCCCCAGGGAAACTGAGGCACACCCATGCACAGTTCCTGCAGGGCAGCACAGGATAGTGGGAATCACAGGCAGCACAACAACGCAACCAGACAGAACACATTCCCCACTAAGACTCGGTGTGTGTGTGCCTCAGTTTCCCCGGCACGGGGCACTGGCTGGACGAGAAGGGGGCTGCGGGGCATGGTTCCCTGGGTGCAGCCTCTCAGCCCCAGGATCAGCCGGGCGGGGCACAAAGGGGAGGCGGGTGACTCCGGGCTGGGGACTAGGGCCTGGGGGCGGGTGAGTCTGGGCTGGTCTGAGGACCAGGGAGGAGGGGGCGGCGCAGGAGGGGGCCAGGCCCCAGGCGCTGCTCCCCCAGACCAATAGCGCGGACCGCGCCCGGCTCCCGGCTACGAACCAATAAACCTTCCGTTCGCCTGGGCTGAGCGGCCGTCTGGTCACTTCACAAGCCCGGGGAGAGGCCCGGAGCCCGAGGGGGGGGGGTCCCTGGGGTGTCACTTACCCCAGACGCGCAGAAGCACCGCGGTGAGGACTCTGTTCCCGGGAGCCTCCATCAGCAGCGAGTAGGTCCCGGTGTCACTGAGCGTCACCCCCGCGATGTGCAGGGCGCAGCCCGGCCCCCCTGTCTCCCGCCCCGTGTGCGCCGGGCCGATGCTCGGAGCAGACGGTGCCGACGGGTAGTAAGTGAGGATCCGTCTGGTCTCATCAGTGGTCGCTGATCGGAACCAGGCGCAGCTCAGCACGTTCTGCGGAGGATCCCGCGGGGCCAGGCTGACGCCCCCTCCCACCACGGGGCTCGGCGGGCTGAGGACGATGGTCCCTGGGGGCCGGGTGCTCTGGACCGGCGCCGGCTGGAGGCAGGAGCCCAGGACGGAGGCTGCGGGGGGAGCCCAGATACTAACGGTGCCCCTCACCCCCGACCTGCCCCCCCGCTTTCCTCTGCCCCCCCTCGGGCAGCCCTTCGTGTCCCCTGCCCCGCCCCTCGCCCCGTCTCAGCTGCCAGGGCCCCTCGCCAGGAGCCTTTGCTGCAGCGGGCGGGGGCAGGGGGCTCTGGCAGGGCAGCCCCGACTTCCCCTCCCACCTCGACCCGCCCGCTCCCCCGCTGCTTTGAGCAGGAACCAGTGGGGGGGGGGGGGTTCCCCCGTGGGGGGCCCGGTCCCTGGGTCACCGCACAGGCTGGGGCTGGGGAGGAGCGAGACACAAACAGCTGCTCCCTGCGAACCTTCCCCTGCGAGGCAGGGTCTGCGGGGCCCAGGGGCTGGTGCGGGGCCCCCCCGGGCTGGGGACGCTGCCGCGGGGGGCTGGGCGGGGACAGAACCGGCCTAGGGGGGAAGCCTCGGACCCCCCCCGGTCCCTGGGGTCCCCGCAGCTCAGCCCCGCTGCTTCCCCGGACACCGGCTCGTGTCCCGGACACCTGGGTCCCCCCCGCTCTGACCTGCCAGGAGAACCCGGGCCCAAGGGCCGCCCGGCCGGGGGGGGCCTCGCTCCATCGCCCGTCGCTGCCGCGGGACGCGCCCGGTGTCAGACGCCTGGTCCCAGCGGGGCGAAGGGCAGAGCGGGGGGGGGCGGGGGCAGAGCGGGGGGGGAGGAAGCTCCGCCCCCGCCCTGCTCAGCGCAGGCACCTGGTCCGGCCCCTTTCTCGCCCCCGCCCTGCCCGCGACCGCCCCCTCGTGGACACTCGGAGGCTGCCGAGCGAGACGTGTCCCCGGGGCAGCGACCCGGACCAGAGGGGGGGGGGTGTTCTGCTCATAGAGCGTGGCCCGAGCCGCAGGATCTGCGGGACTCACCGCCGCGGGCCCCTGGCCAGGGCTTCCTCCCCAGGCGGGTTCTTGAACCCGGCCGCTCTATGGGGCGCCTCGCCCGGCTCCCACGGGCCGCAGCTCGCCCCCTCCAGCCCAGCCCCCAAGGGGCCAGGCTCCCCCCCCACCTGCTGCATGGCAACTGGTCCTGGTCCCCGCCCCCTCAGGCTGTCGTAAGCGCCTGCCCCCTCCTCCCCCCCCACTTACCCACCCGCCCCGCACCCACCATCCACCTGCTCCTTGTGGGGGCGAGTCGGTCCCGATCCCGCAGCTGCAAGAACAGACTCGGCCAGCGGTAGGATCGAGGGGGGTTCATTGTCCCTCGGGACACAGCCCAGCACAGACGTGAGGTGGCTACAGGGGCCGGGGCCAGGGCGCCTCAGCCCGAAGGTTAGCCCCCCCCCCCCCCCGCTTAGTCTCTTCTCCCCTGCTTCCCCGACAGCCACTGCCCTTCCCCCGCCCCCAGGCCTGTGTCCCTCTCCCGGTAGCTTGGGCGATAGCAGGAGAGACGCAGCCTGTCCGTCTGGTGCAGCTGAAACAAGAGCCGGGGCTGTGCACCGCCGGGCAGGGACCGCTCCCGTGGGCCTGACACTGTTTCCAGGAGGTGTCAGGGGTGGGATTTGGGGGGGCAGAGACGTGGAAGGACCCTGCGTGCCGGGGGGGGGCTGTCTGCTCGGTGAGCCGGGCCCCCTGCGCTGGGCTGGGATCCCACTGACTCCCCCACGTGGGGATGGCCAGACACCCCGGCCCAGCCCGAGCAGGTAACAAGGCTCTTTGGGGGGGGGGGGAGACAAAGGGGGGGCGGAGACGAACACCCGGCTGGGGAGCGAGGCAGTTTCTGATTGGGAAACAGACTAAGTGGGTGCGGAGGGTTGGGGGGCGATGGACCCTGCCCCAAGGGGCCCTGGCCCTGCCTCCTGTTGCCACCTCACGTCTGGGCTGGGCTGTCCCGGAGACACAATAACCCCCCCCCGTTCCACCGGCTGGGGAGTCTGTTCTCGCTGCTCCGGGGTGCAGGATGGGGGCCCCCACGTGCTGCCACAGGGGGTCTGAGCTCTCGCGCCGCTGGGACCACGGGACAGGCTCAGATGACTCCAGAGCAGCGTTTCCCGATTGGTGCTCCGGGGAGCCCTGGGGTCCCGCAAAGCAAACGAGGGGTTCCGCGAGGAGCCGGCGCTGCCCCGCCCCTCTGAAAGAGAGAGCCGGCTGGCCAGAGGCGTGGGCGGCGAGTTGTAGGGGCTCGTGGTGCCCACGCTCCAGCAATAATTGGAGCTGGAGTGGGACCCGGCCCCCCGCGCGTCCTCCCACCCCGGCCCCAGAGCGTCTCTCCCCCGGCCCCGGCCCCGGCCCGTCCCTGCCGTGCGCAACCTTCACTGAGCTCCCCCTCGCCAGCTGCTGCTGCCTGCGCGGCGTGCTCAAACCGGTGGGCGGGAGGCGCCTGGGTGTGACGTAACATCACGGCCCGGGACTTTAAAAGTGCTGGGCGCTGAGTTGTGGGTTTGGAGTCCGGGGACAGAGCGCAGAATTCAGCCCCACAACGTGGAGGGAAGGGGAAGGGCTGGGAGGGGAAGGGGCTTGTGCGGAGGCAGAGGGGAGGGGAAGGGCTGGGAGGGGAAGGGGCTTGTGCGGAGGCAGAGGGAGGGGGAAGGGCTGGGAGGGGAAGGGGCTTGTGCGGAGGCAGAGGGAGGGGGAAGGGCTGGGAGGGGAAGGGGCTTGTGGGGAGGCAGAGGGAAGGGGAAGGGCTGGGAGGGGAAGGGGCTTGTGCGGAGGCAGAGGGAAGGGGAAGGGCTGGGAGGGGAAGGGGCTTGTGCGGAGGCAGAGGGGAGGGGAAGGGCTGGGAGGGGAAGGGGCTTGTGCGGAGGCAGAGGGGAGGGGAAGGGCTGGGAGGGGAAGGGGCTTGTGCGGAGGCAGAGGGAAGGGGAAGGGCTGGGAGGGGAAGGGGCTTGTGCGGAGGCAGAGGGAAGGGGAAGGGCTGGGAGGGGAAGGGGCTTGTGCGGAGGCAGAGGGAGGGGGAAGGGCTGGGAGGGGAAGGGGCTTGTGCGGAGGCAGAGGGAGGGGGAAGGGCTGGGAGGGGAAGGGGCTTGTGCGGAGGCAGAGGGAAGGGGAAGGGCTGGGAGGGGAAGGGGCTTGTGCGGAGGCAGAGGGAAGGGGAAGGGCTGGGAGGGGAAGGGGCTTGTGCGGAGGCAGAGGGAAGGGGAAGGGCTGGGAGGGGAAGGGGCTTGTGCGGAGGCAGAGGGAAGGGGAAGGGCTGGGAGGGGAAGGGGCTTGTGCGGAGGCAGAGGGAAGGGGAAGGGCTGGGAGGGGAAGGGGCTTGTGCGGAGGCAGAGGGAAGGGGAAGGGCTGGGAGGGGAAGGGGCTTGTGCGGAGGCAGAGGGAGGGGGAAGGGCTGGGAGGGGAAGGGGCTTGTGCGGAGGCAGAGGGAAGGGGAAGGGCTGGGAGGGGAAGGGGCTTGTGCGGAGGCAGAGGGAAGGGGAAGGGCTGGGAGGGGAAGGGGCTTGTGCGGAGGCAGAGGGAAGGGGAAGGGCTGGGAGAGGAAGGGGCTTGTGCGGAGGCAGAGGGAAGGGCTGGGAGAGGAAGGGGCTTGTGCGGAGGCAGAGGGAAGGGGAAGGGCTGGGAGGGGAAGGGGCTTGTGCGGAGGCAGAGGGAAGGGGAAGGGCTGGGAGGGGAAGGGGCTTGTGCGGAGGCAGAGGGAAGGGGAAGGGCTGGGAGGGGAAGGGGCTTGTGCGGAGGCAGAGGGAGGGGGAAGGGCTGGGAGGGGAAGGGGCTTGTGCGGAGGCAGAGGGAGGGGGAAGGGCTGGGAGAGGAAGGGGCTTGTGCGGAGGCAGAGGGAAGGGGAAGGGCTGGGAGGGGAAGGGGCTTGTGCGGAGGCAGAGGGGAGGGGAAGGGCTGGGAGGGGAAGGGGCTTGTGCGGAGGCAGAGGGAAGGGGAAGGGCTGGGAGGGGAAGGGGCTTGTGCGGAGGCAGAGGGAAGGGGAAGGGCTGGGAGGGGAAGGGGCTTGTGCGGAGGCAGAGGGAAGGGGAAGGGCTGGGAGGGGAAGGGGCTTGTGCGGAGGGAAGGGGAAGGGCTGGGAGAGGAAGGGGCTTGTGGGGAGGCAGAGGGAAGGGGAAGGGCTGGGAGGGGAAGGGGCTTGTGCGGAGGCAGAGGGAAGGGGAAGGGCTGGGAGGGGAAGGGGCTTGTGCGGAGGCAGAGGGAAGGGGAAGGGCTGGGAGGGGAAGGGGCTTGTGCGGAGGCAGAGGGAAGGGGAAGGGCTGGGAGGGGAAGGGGCTTGTGCGGAGGCAGAGGGAAGGGGAAGGGCTGGGAGGGGAAGGGGCTTGTGCGGAGGCAGAGGGAGGGGGAAGGGCTGGGAGGGGAAGGGGCTTGTGCGGAGGCAGAGGGAGGGGGAAGGGCTGGGAGGGGAAGGGGCTTGTGCGGAGGCAGAGGGAGGGGGAAGGGCTGGGAGGGGAAGGGGCTTGTGCGGAGGCAGAGGGAAGGGGAAGGGCTGGGAGGGGAAGGGGCTTGTGCGGAGGCAGAGGGAAGGGGAAGGGCTGGGAGGGGAAGGGGCTTGTGTGGAGGCAGAGGGAAGGGGAAGGGCTGGGAGGGGAAGGGGCTTGTGTGGAGGCAGAGGGAAGGGGAAGGGCTGGGAGGGGAAGGAGCTTGTGCGGAGGCAGAGGGAAGGGGAAGGGCTGGGAGAGGAAGGGGCTTGTGCGGAGGGAGAGGGGGAAGAGAGGGGAAGGCACCAAAGGGACAGGGTGGAGGAGAGACTCTACCAGGGGTCAAGTGCAGACAATGAGGAAAAAGGCAGGAGGGGAGGTGTCAGTGGGAGGGGGGACAGGGTGATGCTGGGAGAGGAGAGGGTAAGGACATTGGGGGCGAGAGGGGGGATGGTGCTGGGCGAAGGCTTGAAAGAAGGGGTGGGCATGAGGAAGGCCGGGATGGAGCAAGTCATGTGAGGGCACAGGGGTATGAGGTGAATGGGGGCAGAGGGTGGACATCAGGGAAAAAGAGGGCAAAGGGGGCAGGGGCAGTGAGGGAAGGGGGAGGCACCAGGAGGGTGCAGGGCTAAGGGAAGGTGCAGGTGCCAGGGGATTCTGGGGAGAAGCAGAAGGGCAGACACCTGCAGGGGAGGGACCAGCACCAGAGGAGAGAGGCAGGGCAGGTGTGCAGAGGGAGGTGTTAGGGGAGGGGATGAGGAGGGGGTAGCTCACATGATCAGAGTGGGGCTATTGGAGGAGTGGGGCACAGGAGGAGAGAAGGGCTGGGGGGGGGCAGGTCACAGGGAGGGCTGAGGGCAGTGAGAAGGGCAGGAGTCAGGACAGCAGAGGAGGGTGAGGAGTCGGGGGGGGCAGCAGGCACCAGGGGAGCTGATGGAACAAGGGGAGGAGACCTGGCAGCAGAGGGAAAAGGTAAAGTTTTTACAAATATTTATTAATAACTTGGGGTGTCACAGTGGCACGTCCAGACAAGCCCCATGAACTCAGAACGTGCGAGCTGTGCTTTGCACAAGAGCATCTATGGCCGTGTGGACGCTCTCTTGCCCAAGAACGTGCCGATGGCCATTTTAACCATCGGGCTTTCACGGGCAAGAAATTCCTGTTGCCTGGCCACACTGGCATCTTGCGCAAGAACAGTTGTGCAAAGGGCTCATTCCTGAGCGGGGAGCGTCAGAGTTTCTGGTGCAAGAAGCCCTGATTTCACACAGGAGAACGTCAGTGCACTTGTGCGAGAACACGCGATCAGTGTAGACAGGCAGCAGGTTTTGGTGCAAGAGCGGCCACTTTGACGCAATCTCGTGCCAGTGTAGACACAGCCAAGGGGAGGGAGGAGGGGCAGGGAATCAGCACTGGCTCAGCATGTCTGCATGGTTTAGGGGGAAGGTGCAGGGAAATTGAGCTCAGCTGGGTTGCAGAGTGGGGGAGGTCCTGGGGGGCTGGGCTATGGGGGGGGGGGTGGAGCTCAGAGTTCAGTTTGACTGCAGGAGGAGGGAGGTGCTGGGAACGGGGGCTAGACCTCAAGGGGAGGGAGAGACAGGGAATCGGCTCCTTGGGCTCAGCAGTTTTGTGGGGCTTGGGGGAGGTGCAGGGAAACGGGGCTCAGCTGGGTTGCAGAGTGGGGAGGTCTGGGGAGCTGGGCTGGGCTATGGGGGGGGGGGGGGGGTGGAGCTCAGAGTTCAGTTTGGCTGCAGGGAGGAAGGAGGGTGCTGGGAACCGGGGCTAGACTCAAGGGGAGGGAGGGGCAGGGAATCGGCGCTTGGCTCAGCAGTTTTTGTGGGGCTTGGGGGAGGTGCAGGGGAAACGGGGCTCAGCCGTGCTGTGGGGGAGGCATGCAGGGAACCAGTGCAGGGCTCAGCTGGGCTTGAGGTGGATGGGGGAGGGCATATGGAACAGACGGGCAGCTCAGCTGGGCTGGGAGGGGCTGCAGGGGAACTGGTGCTGCACTCCCTTGGGTTGTGGGGGGTGGTTTTGGGGGAGGTGCAGGGAACCAGCAGGGGTGGGCCAGCTCAGTTGGGTTGCAGGGGATAGAGGTGCAAAGAAGCCTAGTGGGGGAAGGGGGGGGGGACCAAGAGCCCTGACATGACCTCCCCTGGTCCAAAAATCCCTCATCTGGAACCAGGGCAGGTCCAGAGGGTGCCAGATCAGGGAGGTCCAACCCCCCCTACCCAAGTCCCCCTTCCTGTCCCTGGCCCCCAGGACCCTGCCAGTCACCCTAGTGCCCAGCAGAACCATGTCCCTGACCCCAGCACCCTGCTACCTGCCTGTCCCAGCACCTTGCGCCAGCACCCTGCCACCTGAGCAGCATCCTTCCACCCAGCAGCACCCTCGCCCCCAGCCCCAGCACCCACTAGCACTCTGTCCCCTGCCCCCACCAGCACATTTGGGACCACATCAGTGAGGCTTGGGGATTTCTGGAGGATTGTTGGGTTTTTTGCATCTCACTTGTGTGGCCCCAACTGACTTTTCTGTGGGTCAGTGACCCTTGACTCAAAACAGGTTCCTCACAAAGACAATGCTAAACCTTTTGAGTTTGACAGAATATTTTATTTAAAAATGAAGTCTGGCCAACAAGCCCCCAATTGGGTTCAAACTCCCATCTCACTGCAGCATCATAACACTCCTGCACCACCAGCCCCCAAATCTGAGCCTGTCATACCTGGTTTGTTTTTTTTGACAAACCTAGGGGGTTCCTTGAAATTCTGAAAAGCGGGAAAAGGGTTCCTTGGCCAAATAAAATTGGGGAAACACTGCTCCAGAGACATTTGTAGTAAAAGCCCTGGGCAGGTCGCACGCAAAGAATGCTCTGGGGGGGCCCCCCCGAGAAGGGGCCGTGGCTCTGGGGGGTTTCCCCCAGGACCATAGGGGCCAAGCGTGGGCACCACCTGGGCATCCATAACACCCCGGCCCCCCAGCACAGGACCCCCTCCCCCAGCACCGGGCCGTGCCCCAGAGCTCGCTGACCAGGCAGTTGTGAGGCGGCTGCCTGGCCCCACTCCCCAGCCAGGCCGGTGCCCCTCAGTGCCCGGGCAGAGCCCTCAGTGCCCCCCCCCCGGGACAGCACCACCCAGCTCTGCACGGACACCCCCCCAGGTAGCTCAGCGCGCCCTCGGGCTGGCAGCCGGGACCCCGGGCAGAGATGAAGGGGGGGACACAGAAGGGGGCTGGCAGGGCTGGGGGGCAGGAGGTGGGGGGGATGAGATACTAGCATGGGGGGGGTGCCAGGGACACTGGGGAAAGAGGGGGCTGTCAAGGGCTGGGCAGGCAGGGGGATGCTGAAGACACAAGAACACGGGGGGGGCAGGGGAGCCCCCCACAACCGGTACACAGCCCCCTCCCCAGTGTGTGCCCCCCCCAGTCTAACCCATCGGGAAGTGGCTGAGGGGGGAAAAAAGTGCCCAAGTGTAATGCGCTCCCACCCATGGAAACAAGGATCTGGGGGACCTAGAGCCGGCTCCGGGACCCCGTGATCCCAGGGTTCGCCATAGAGCGGAACAGGCCCGGCTGGCGGGGGAGGGGCGCCGTACGTGACAGAAAACGTGGAACCAAATGAAGTGAAAATCTGC